>NC_054749.1:24882998-24927998 GCF_018143015.1 Lytechinus variegatus
GTAGTAGTAGTAGTAGTAGCAGTAAGAGTAGTAGTAGTAGTAGTTTTAGAAGTAGTAGTAGTAGTAGGAGTAGTAGTAGGAGTAGGAGTAGTAGTAGTAGTAGTAGTAGTAGTAGGAGTAGCAGTAGTAGAAGTAGTAGTAGCAGTAAGAGTAGTAGTAGTAGTTGTAGTAGTAGTAGTAGGAGTAGTAGTAGGAGTAGGAGTAGTAGTAGTAGTAGTAGTAGTAGTAGTAGGAGTAGCAGTAGTAGAAGTAGTAGTAGCAGTAAGAGTAGTAGTAGTAGCAGTAAGAGTAGTAGTAGTAGTAGTTTTAGTAGTAGTAGGAGTAGGAGTAGGAGTAGTAGTAGTAGTAGTAGTAGTAGTAGTAGTAGTAGTAGTAGTAGTAGTAGGAGTAGTAGTAGGAGTAGGAGTAGTAGTAGTAGTTTTAGTAGTAGTAGTAGTAGGAGTAGTAGTAGTAGTAGTAGTAGGAGTAGTGTAGTAGTAGTAGTAGTAGTAGTTTTAGTACTAGTAGTAGTAGGAGTAGTAGTAGGAGTAGGAGTAGTAGTAGTAGTAGTAGTAGTAGTAGTAGTAGTAGTAGTAGTAGTAGTAGTAGTAGTAGTAGTAGTAGTAGTAGTAGTAGTATAGGAGTAGTAGTAGTAGTAGTAGTAGTGGTAGTAGTAGTAGTAATAGTAGCTTATTTAAAAAAAAATTCAAACTTTAATACTAAATGTTACCAGGGGAGTGAAACCACTCATCCAAGGTCCTTCGTTTCAAAAATACTTTTTTTTCTACAAGCTTAGGCGGCGATTTGCGGTTTAGGTGCAATTTGCGGTTTAGGGCCTTAACAAACGTGCCCTATCGTGAAAAAGACATCCTTTTTACGTGTTTTTTTGGTCGCGAATGGTATCCACTCGTCAATGTAAGTGGCCCCCCGGGCATCGGTCATGAATTATCATTTTCAGTAGCGAGTATCGTGTAACGTGTAACGAGTCACTGAAATGTAATAAATGGATTTAATCATGGAAAGAAAAAGCAATTCTTTTTTATTAAATCTTTAAAGTTCGGAACTTGTACATAATGCCCACAATTATGATGATTATTATGAATATTATGGGATGACCAAAAATAGTATGGTCATCATGAAATTGGTATAAATTGGAGGCTATATTATGTTGAAAAGATATAACCTAAATGTATCTCTCATGTTAATTTAGTAAAATTACCCTTTTGCGATTTTACACGGACTGAGGTTTTGTTTTTTAATTGTTTACGAATTTCATTAT
Organism: Lytechinus variegatus; assembly: GCF_018143015.1. Lineage (NCBI taxonomy): Eukaryota > Metazoa > Echinodermata > Echinoidea > Temnopleuroida > Toxopneustidae > Lytechinus > Lytechinus variegatus. Next base: position 24,884,257 of record NC_054749.1, read on the forward strand.
TATTGGTGTTGATGCTGTGAAACAATATACATGCACTCATATCTGTTTACCTGTTGTTGTTTTTTTTCTTTTGAACTGTTTAAAGATATCAATATATATGTGAAACGATGATATATACATGTACTCATCGATCTGTTTGCCTATTTTCTGTGTCTGATCTGCCTTAAATTGAATGCCACACCAGACTTATATCACTTTGTCAAATGTCATTGAGACCTGCTTACATCACTTTTTTTCATTTAGATGTTTTAATTCGAAATTGTGTTACAACCTATAATGAGCTACAATTAAGTCTTTTGACGATAGTTGGTGGACCTGGACAGGAGCGTCGCACGGTGACTTTGCATGGACAACGACACATTTGCATTTTTTTTTTCGTTTGGTGCAAATCTTCGGATGGTCCACCGACTTTCGTCAAAAGGCTGTGAGCTCTCCATTGTGACTTGACTTGCATTTTCAAACGGATTGATGTGTGAGAGAGCTGCCGCTTCGCGAAAACTACCCCTTTCATAGTGAGAGCCTATATTGGAGGGCAATATGAAAATTCTGAGATTAGTTCGATCCGGATTCAAAGCGGAGTACTCAACCCACTTCGAGAAGAGGGTTACAAACGGAGTTACACCGCACCGGAAATGCGGTATGCGCTTATCGCTGTGATCTCGCCACACGTATGGCGCGAACTCGCTTGGAAACCATGGCAACGACTGCGGATACACCGCTGCGGTGCTTGTCAATAGGAAAGGGGGTGTGAAGTCGGTCCGCAGTACAAGCGTATAAACTCAATCCGGAGTTATTCCGGAGTAACTCCACTTCAGTATGAAAACGGTATCATCATACTGACAGACTAGTACCGTTTTCATACTGAAGGCGAAGTGGAGTTACTCCGGAATAACTCCGGATTGAGTTTATACGCTTGTACTGCGGACCGACTTTAAACCCCCTTTCATATTGGCAAGCACCGCAGCGGTGTATCTGCAGTCGTTGCCATGGTTTCCAAGCGAGTTCGCGCCATACGTGTGGCGAGATCACAGCGATAAGCGCATACCGCATTTCCGGTGCGGAGTAACTCCGTTTGTAACCCTCTTCTCGAAGTGGGTTGAGTACTCCGCTTTGAATCCGGATCGAACTAATCTCAGAATTTTCATATTGCCCTCCAAAGAGGAGTAACTCCTCCTGGACTCCGGACTTACTCCACTTCGACTCTCACTATGAAAGGGGTAAAAGTGGAGTTACCCCGGAGTCCAGAGTCTAGATCAGGGTACTCTATTTGGAGGGCAGTATGAAAATTTTACGATTATTTCGACCCGGAATAATCCTAGAATTCTAGAATTTTACTTAACCCACTTCGAGAAGAGGGTTACAAACGGATAGAGTTATACCGTTTTCATACTGAAGGCGAAGTGGAGTTACTCCGGAATAACTCCGGATTGAGTTTATACGCTTGTACTGCGGACCGACTTTAAACCCCCTTTCATATTGGCAAGCACCGCAGCGGTGTATCCGCAGTCGTTGCCATGGTTTCCAAGCGAGTTCGCGCCATACGTGTGGCGAGATCACAGCGATAAGCGCATACCGCATTTCCGGTGCGGAGTAACTCCGTTTGTAACCCTCTTCTCGAAGTGGGTTGAGTACTCCACTTTGAATCCGGATCGAACTAATCTCAGAATTTTCATATTGCCCTCCAAAGTGGAGTAACTCCTCCTGGACTCCGGACTAACTCCACTTCGGCTCTCACTATGAAAGGGGTATTTAGTCCTCACCGGAATTGCGATATCGCCTATTTCGCCCGTTACTTCATTAATTTCCACATGGGGGAGATTCTGTGCCCCATATTAGGCGCGATCTCACTTCGAAACCGCGGAAACGGCTGCGGATACACCGCTTCGGAGCTTGCCAGTTTGAAAGGGGTGTAATGTCGGTCCGCAGTATAAGCGTATCAACTCAATGCGGAGTTACTCCGGAACAACTCCTCGAGCTTCTTCGCCTGTATGAAAACACCCTTATATAAACACACTTATCCCGCCTGATTATTACCTTTTGTTTATTTGCAATGCTTTAATTGGCGTATGATCATGTTCTTCTTTCAAGCCAAGCGGGTGTACTGGATCGAAACAAACATTTGACTAAAGGAAACTAGATTAATTTGCATCCATTGCAGAGCAAATTCGCGAAAGTTCGGATTGACGTGACCTCCGTCTTTGGTTTCTATATAAGGCAATCAATATTTATCTAAGATTCATCAAGAAAGAAATCCAATCGAAAATTATGTCTGCTGCATCGAAACTGATTGCTACAATGGCTTTTATAGCAAGTATGATGTTCGTTAACACCCTTGCTTCAACTCCGTCCCCTGTTGTGTGCAGGCCGAGCTGTACTTGCACCGTGCCAATTATTCATCCCAACGATTATTTCAAATCACTTCTAAGCTCGTCCAAGTATCATGTCAAATGCATCTGCCCAGAAAACGGACTGATACCAGACGAGTTTCTGAATGTTCCTTATCTTGAGGTAGAGTTTGAAGGCCAAGCTGTTCTGGACAGTGGATCTTTCAGCGTGAATAATTTCAGCGACCTGTACATTTTGACAATCTCTGGGGTTCAGTATATCAAGCCAGGTGGTTTCAGAGCAGTGGCCAGTACACAATATATCTTTTTTAGAAACATGTCTCTTGACGTTTTTGAGAAGAGTGTTTTCATGTATCTGAAGCGACTTGGAGAGATCCGTGCTGATAATAATCACATTAGTGTTCTGAAGGATGGATGCTTTGAAGGTCTTACCAAGACCCGTAACCTCAATTTATCATATAATTTTATATCGAGTGTATCCAGGGATAACTTCCGTGGACTGACAATGTTACAGACACTCGATCTTTCATGGAACAACATCGTTCGACTCGAACCAAAAACTTTCGAACTGATGCCAGAACTTAAAGCACTGGAGCTTTCTTCAAATGCTATCGTACGAATCGACCGAGGGACCTTTCTGAATTTGAATCATCTGGGAACACTCAATCTTGATGGGAATCAAATCAACGTTCTTCCAGAGCCACGTGTCTCGGAATCAGTTTACGTAATCATACCCCACAATCCTCTTCAATGCGATTGTCGCATGAACTGGGTAAACTCTTGGATTAAGACCGTGGGTCCACAAATCTCTGGTAGTTGCGAATATCCGGAGACGCTCAAACGGATCACCCTATTCGAAGCCTACAAAGAACCGATGCCACAATGCAAAGGCAATAACTCTAAGATACATGTAAGTACAGGAAGTATGGCCATACTGACCTGTCCATTTGTTTATGCCTCCTGGGTTGTTCCTGATATGCCTAATGCTACTCTCCAGGACTCAGGGCAGAGCGACAACCATTATTTCCTGACCAATCGTGATTCACTCAAGGTATGGAACGCCCAAAAGCACGAAGAAGGCGTTTACACATGCACCACAGAAGATGGAGAAGAATCAATGGTCTACGATCTTGTTATTTACTCCAAACCAAATATTTTGTTGATATTTTTTATTATGATATTGTGCTTTTTATTATCTTGTTACATTTTGTACCTTCACGGTTGCTTTAATAAATGTCAAATGAATGGATACAGGGACATTAACGACCAGAATGAGAACATAAGATACGTTAATAACCCAATCGTGCCACCACACTCTTATATATGTTGGGTAATCGGTCCACACAACACAACATTTTACATCATGCCTTCGTAGTCATTTTACATCATGCCTTCGTAGTGAACGGACGTGTCACTGGCGAGCTCCTGCCCGCGAATTTTAAATGCTATAATCTACACTGGAAATGCAACTGTTATCTACATTTTGGTAGCACGTTTATTTATCGTGATGAGTTATCATCTATCGTCTAAGAAGTCTGCCTACAATTTACGAAAAGCAAACGAACCTAAAGCCAAACGTTTAGAGAAGAACCAACCCAAAACTTCCCAACCTACAAGATCAGCTTCATCACTCGATATGTCAAGCGACTCTGAAAGTGAAACTCCCGGTTTGTCGGTGGACACGGGCTCAGACCAGGTCCTTCGCTCCATGGCCGATATGAGGAGCATGCTCTCCGGTAAACTTGATGATGTCTTGAGTCAGTTAACGGTTATCAAGATCGAGCTAGAACAGACGAAAAAAAGTGTTTCTGTATTAGAAGCAAATGTCAACTTTGCTTTGGATAATTAGAAAATTAAGGATGAAATTCCGGTGTTAAAGGAGAAGATTAAGCGACAAGAAGAAGAGATGGAAGGGAGGCTGACACTTATGGAAATACACAACCGGAAACAAAATCTACTGGTATACGGAATTCAAGATAAAAGAAACGAGGACATCGTCGTGACCGTAAGGGAGATCCTTTGCTACTTTCTGCGAATTACGCTAGAGGAAGCCCGGCAAATCCAACTGGTGAATGCGCATCGATTGCCTGTACCCCAGCACGCGAAGCAACCTGTCGGACACCCCGCCGAGCCCGGACCCAAGCCTATCATAATTCGATTCGCATCTATGTTTGACCGTGACCGGCTTCTCCGAGCATTCGAATCACAGCCGCGTCTTCAGCGCACGGGATCAGTAGCAACCGCCTCTTCGGACCCGGGAACAAACCCCATCCAGCAGCAAAATTGGGACCCAGCGTACGCCCGCGTAACTATCAGGAGTGATCTTCCCCCGAAACTAAAGAGGGAACGTGGACGACTGGCTGCGGAAGCTTACCGGCTCCGACGTGAAGAAAAGGTCTCCACAAGGATCAGACTCGCTGGATCAAAGATAATTCTTACAACTCGTCTGTTGGATCGCAGAACAACGCCTGGTCTACCTGGTCGGGATGACAGCTTTATTAGGCAAGTCTCACTAAAATTGAATTCTGACAGAATTTTATGTACTGTGCTGAAACCATAGAGATTACACGGCTGAAAGATATCGGTATGAACCAAATTGATCTATCTACAATTTTTATATGTTTTATGCTTGAACCTTGCAAAAGTGAATAGTAAGTAACCCGTAAAAAAAGGTAATATAGGTTTCCAAGGTCAAATGCTAAATAAGTCTGTCTGGTGATATACTGACAATACCATTTCATTTACATTTTTCTTTCCTGTCTGATGTGTCGAAAAAATGAAAAAAAGGAAAGACTATCCTGCTACTAACTGCAGACCAAAGATGAAGGTAGAATGACACATATCTAACGTCTAATATTTTGTACCCTTATTTCCCCTGCTGCATAATGATATTATATGTACTGTGTATATCACCAATATCTTGTTCAAATCAGAAGAGGTGCTAAAAGTCCCCTTTCCTGTCTTAAATAGCAATTTTCAAAGATCTGTTTTTATTTTCTCTTGTCAATTGCTACGTAAATGTTTATCATATAATTATTCTTGCCTGAACGTTTTAAAAATGCAAATTTGTACTTTCTAAATATTCTTGTAATTTGTTTCGAAACTATACTATTTGCCTGCATGAAAAAAAAATCTGTTCTAATTTTGCATTAAAAAAAGAAGAAAAAAAAAATCTTAAACATTTAATGATCACACTTTATTAAAGTGTAGATCATTTTCAATGTCATATACTTGTCTTTTTTGATGACCTTAACAAAATCAAACAAATTAATATGAAAATGCAATGTTATATCATTTCCATACAGGGCCCACCCTGTCATTCATTGCAGAGCAAAGTTGTAGGCAAGACGACATGTTACTTTGAATACTAATTTAGTATACGTTTTGACCTGCCACTTAAATGGTATCTGTAATGTATTTTTATTTTTAATTTCATTGTTATACCAGTAGCAGAAAAGGTGACGTTTCTTGGGAAATATTATTCAGACAACTCCCGTCGAATTCATCGCCATCTCCCATGGTATGCAATCTATAAGAATTTTAGAACCTTTCTCTGTCCAGTGTTTAAGACCCGTTTCATGCAGGGTCTACACGGGTTAAAGAAAAGTTCTGGGGAATATTTTGGGGTTTTTTTTCTTTTCTTGTTTTAAATAGAGTGAGAAGCTGGCACTCTACAAACTGTATTTGTTTGAGCAATTGCAAATGCAAAAGATATCGACGCTAAAACCATAACATAATAACCTCTGAAAATAGTCAGTAGTATACCTTTATTTCAAAGTTTTAATATCCATATAGTAACATAATCTATATCTTACACTCATCACAAACTTTTATCGATTTGCAATCGCCAAAACTTTTATTTGTTTACCATGTAGCAGTAAACAACAGTACTGTCATGACTATAGCAAATCGAACTATTCCGAATGATTACATAAATATTAATAAACAATGTATATCCTCGATACCTTTTGTATCAAAATTCATCTCCTTTACTTCAATTACCATTATATCACGTTTATGATAAAGATATACTTTTAGGATCAAGTATCCTACAGTGATTCAAAACAACCCCCCCCCCCCGGCTATTTTGAAAAATCCATAGACTGAGCTTCCCCAGATGTATACGATCAGAGGAGGATAGCATTCCAGAGCTGAGGTCTAGGTACTCGCCTCTTTCCCGCCTCTCTCCTTTCATTAATTTCTTTTCATATGTTCATGTAACCTGTGACTTAATGTCAAATGACTTCCTATAGTCACACCTTTATATTGCCCTTTGTTGAAGATGGAAAGCATGTTTTGTTTGCATTCTTTTCCTTTCATTTCCAAATTCTATCGACCATAGTAAGGTATGCCCTATTGATTTCTGGACTCCACCTTACTTCCTTTTATTCCCTTGCTATCTTAAGGCAAATTCTTGTAATTTAAGCTTTGACATGGACAATTCTTCGATTCGTCGTCAAACTTTAATTACATGCATTTATTAACAATGGGTCGATAACCTCTTACTACTTTTATTTATCACACACAAGTCATGCTAATTTGCAATTCCGATACGCTCTTATTTAAGTCCTGCCTTGTTTCTTGGTAATCCTTTAAATTAGAATATCTTTTGATATCAAATAAATGACAGACTATTAGGGGTCCACCAGTTCTCTTTCCCGAATTCCTTCCTCATTGTCCAAATTAAATGTTCCTTATGTTCAGTTCCTTTCTAATAACGATAATCACCAGCTATTTTCAACAAGGGATGCCCTAAAATCTGGCGAAAGGATTAACAGGATACCAAATTCCAGGTAAGGCGTACGGAATGTGAATCTTGTTGCATGCTTGTCTTGTTTGTGTTTGTTTTCTCTCTCTATTTATATCTTTCAGTAAACTCGAAATTTTCTATTGTAAAGTTCATATGTAAATTGTTGGCTATTCTGATTTAATTGCCTTGCATGGCGGAGGTAATTTTATTTATTTAATTGAAGTTTTCTGCCATTTAATGTACTCCTTTGTGTATTGCATTTCTTGCATGCTCTCTGTATTTCACGTTTGAACTGTTGTATGCCGATTGTACATTTTATTCTCCCCCTTCAAGCTTCTGAATGTTTCAGTCATTGCATGCCCTCCTCTTTCATGTTCGAATTATCTAGCATGCTGAACTTCAATTAAGTTCCACATTCTTTATAATATTGTCTATTCAAGCTTTCGAACGTTACGTTTTTTGCATGCCCCTTCATCTCAATTTAATTTTTTTTTTCTTTCACAATTACGTCAATCCTAATCTAAAGATATTTGGTGTAACTGTCTTTTTTGTCTAACGAATGTAATTGCCAAATCAAGCAATTCAATGCATAACATGTCCTCATCCTATATCAACTATGTTAAATCATCAGGAAATGCTACTTTTCATTCTTCTAAATTACAGGTATACAAAGATGCAAACTGTGAGCTGTCAAATGCACGGGGTTTTGCTGACTCGATGATGAAAGTGAGGTAATGCGCGGCCTTTCTCGTTCCAACCTCTCCCTCTCCCTTTGTATTCTCTCCCTCCCTGTAACACTCTTTTAATTATTTTCTTTCGTTTTTCACATGTCACTATCTCCCACTCTGTACCTGCATTTGCGATCCTTCACTTAGATGCCGAGTCTACGGAACCCTGTTCATTTGGCATAACACGTGTTTATATGTACATGTATGTGTATTCATCGTATATACAAGGGTGTGTTTGTATGTGCATACCTGTATACATATTTCTTTATAGTTATTCAGTCTCTGCATTCAATCTTTACATATTATATGTATCAAATTCAATACATGTATCACCGGTCTGTTTCGTCTTTTTCTTTGGCCTCTATACTCTGTACAGTTTCATTTATTATCTATTACACATAGTTTACTATCACACAGTCAACCTTATAACGAACATTTTTCTATTATTGTCACTTATACTTTTCGGCACGCTTTAAATAAGCGCACCGAATTTTACAACCTGCATTTTGGCGAGCTCGTTCTGCCATCAAATCCTTATGTACTTCATTATGCTATATGATTCAGAGGCCAAAGACAAAGACTAAGAGAATGATAATAAAATGAAATAGCAATGTTAGTTACTTACTTAAAGCTACCACACACACACATATATATATATTCTATGTATCATTTATAACTAGTCTCATTGAGTGTATTGCAATCACTATTTTATCAAGGGCATCTCGCCAGGAACTTGTAAAGATGCTCCACATTTTCTTTAGTTCATTTGTTCGTTCGTTCGCTCAGCCTACGAAGACTTTAGTTCGATGTTATTGTTACTTGTGCGTTCATGTGATTTTTCGTTTTGTCTTGTGTCACTGTCATTTTTCTTTTGCATGTCAATGTTTTGTTCCTCCCGTTCATTTATTCATGTATCTGTTTTTCTGTAAGCCCACTCCATATGTTTTAAGCAGGACTCGACATTTTCTTATTTTTCTGAGCACTAAGACGAAATTCAATTATGAGATTCTCATCAATCTTTCACGTCTGATTTAGCAGATGAGCCATTTTTTTCTTTGAATAATGATGACCTTTTTGATTTACTCCAATCTTCGCCAACTAGTCATACAAATTCTAACAATGACGCTGCATATAACCGTTTTGTTGCAAGAACCTTAAATTTAGAAACCGATACTTTTGATTTGCACTCTGATGAAGACGAAATTCTAAGTCCTTCATCTGAATATATAACCCAGTCTCAGTTTAAAGAAATTACCAAACAATTCTCCATAGATACGTTTTCTCTTTTACACTTTAACATTAGAATCATAAGTAAGCATTTTGAGGAATTCCAATTGTTATTAGATAATCCTTCCAAACTTCCCTTTTCTATAATTGGACTTTCGGAAACTTGGTTATCCAGCGAGTCTAATCTTCCATTTGCCCTGGATGGCTATGACTTTATCGTTAACAACAGGCAAAATAGGTCTGGTGGAGGGGTTGCCCTCTACGTTTCTCAAAATTACGATTACATAACTCATAAAGAATTTATTAAATCAAACGAAATTGTAGAGTCTCTTTTTATAGAAATAAATATTCCCACTTCCAAAAATATAATCATAGGCATTATGTATAGGCCTCCAAATTCTAATTCAAATGATTTTCTCCTCTACCTTTCAGATTTGCTAAAAGATCCACTTTTTGTAAACAAAAACGTCTTTATAATGGGAGACTTTAATATTGATATTTTGAAACATGAAAATAATAACATATCCCATGAATTCCTTGATATATTCTTGACTGCCTCATTCTTGCCTTTGATATCGAAACCCACTCGTATGGCGACTCATTCCGCCACACTCATAGATAATATTTTTTGTAACGTTCTGCCTTCGCCGGACTCTTCTGTAGTCATATCCGATATAACCGATCATTTTCCAATTATGTCACATTTCACCCTTAGGCGCCCACTGAACAATCTACACCGGCCATCAAGGCGAAGACCAACTCATGAAAACATAGCCCGACTTGACGCTTCTTTAGAATCTTCAGACTGGTCGCGTGTTTACAACTCAGATGATGTTAATGCATCATTTGAGAACTTCCTTGACATATTTTGTAATAAATTAGATACTTACATTCCAAAAGTTAAAGACAAAGAAACAGCATACAAAAAAAACACCAAGACTTCCATGGATTTCCAAATCAATTTTACGTTCAATTAACAGAAAAAATAATTTGTACTATAAATTTAAGACAAAAGGTTCCGAGCGAGCCAAAATTAAGTATTCTAGATACAAAAATATTTTGACTAAAACAATACGACTAGCAAAGAAAAAATACTTCACGAAACAATTACATTTATATAAGAACGACATGCAAGGTACATGGAAGATTTTAAAACAAGCCATGAATTTATCAAATAACAAAACAAGCATAACTAAAATAAGGGATAATGATCAAATTGTTGAAGACTCTGAAATTATTGCCAATATTTTTAACAACTATTTTTCCTCTATAGGGGTAAACTTAGCTCATGAAGTCCCTCCTTCGAACAAGCATTTTTCTGATTATCTGGGCATACCTAATACAAATTCTATATTCTTTACACCTGTTGTTGAACAAGAAATTATTGATATTGTGTCTAGTTTGAATAACAAAAAAAGTCCTGGCTATGATGATATCAACAACTTTATTTTGAAGGGTGTATTTTCCTCTATTGTTAATCCTTTGGTATATATTTTTAACCTTTCATTGCAAAATGGTCAAGTCCCCGACAACATGAAAATAGGTAAAATAATACCTCTTTTCAAAAAAGATGATAAGCTTAATGTCAATAATTACAGACCTATTTCCTTACTATCCTCCATGTCAAAAATTTTAGAAAAGGTCGTTTACAATAGAACTATTAACTTTTTGAAAGCACAATATTTTCTCCGATTACCAGTTTGGTTTTAGAAAAAAACATAATACTGAACATGCCTTATTAAAATTCATTGACAAAGTGGCACATGCTCTCGACAACTCTTCACACATGGTTGGTATCTTCCTGGACTTCTCCAAGGCCTTCGACACAATCAATCACAATATATTATTACATAAACTCGCTCACCATGGGGTGCGTGGGAAGGCCTTGGAGTGGTTCAGGAGTTACTTATCCAATAGACGTCAGTACGTAACATTAAATGGCTATACATCCAATATGCAAAATATAAATTGCGGAGTCCCACAGGGCAGTCTGTTAGGTCCTTTATTATTTATCATTTATATTAATGATTTTTGTAATTCATCCAATATTCTTTCGTTCATATTTTTTGCCGACGATTCAAATCTTTTTTATTCTCATAAAAATCCAAAAACGCTACTAGATATAGTAAATTCTGAGCTAGAAAAGGTTACTCAGTGGATAAGAGCTAACAAACTATCCCTTAATCTAAAAAAAAACAAATACATGTTATTTAGTAATACCATAGACACACTGCCGGCAAACATTATGTTTGATGATACCCCTTTAGAAGTTGTTTCGTTCATAAAGTTCTTAGGCATAACTGTCGATAATAAACTTTCGTGGAAATTTCACATTGAAAATATTTGCAAAGCGATTTCACGCAACATCGGCATAATAAATAAACTGAAATTTCATTTTCCTCCACAAACCTTATTAATGCTTTATTCTTCTTTAATCTTACCGTATTTGAACTACGGCATTCTTGTTTGGGGCAATACCCACCAAGTTTTATTAAACAGACTTCTTTTATTACAAAAGAAGTCTCTCCGTATAATTAACCATTCTTCATTTCTTTCACATACAGATCCATTGTTTGCCGAAAACAAGCTGCTGAAAATAAATGATCTATATCTGTTTCACTTAGGCCAATTTATGTATAAATATAATAACAAATCACTTCCTCACGTATTTGATTCAATGTTCCCTCAAAATCGTTCAATTCATCATTACCCTACAAGACAGTCTAATGAGTTTCATTTACCTCTTTTAAGAACATTATTAGCTAAAAAAAACATTTATATACGATGGCCCGAGATTCTGGAACTCCCTTAGTGAAGATATAATTAGAAGCCCATCCCTTTGTTCTTTTAAAATGAAACTTAAAAATAATTTTCTGAAATCATACAGGTCATCATAAAGACTCAGTTTTAAATAATTTATCATTAAATTCACCATTTCATCCCTCCTTAACTTATTTTTTTTGGGGTATAATTTGAAGTCTTGCTGTATTATATCTGTTATCTTTCTTTATCTCTTTTCATTTTTATTTTCATATCCTTTGTGTGTGCTTCAATTGTTTGATTGTTTCTTGTTCTTTGTTCTGCTGTTCTCTGTTTTGTAAACTTGTCTGTCTTCGTAGGCAATTCTAAAATAATTATTTAGAGGGGTCCACACAATACAAGCACTGCTTTTTAGTGGATCCCTCCATTTTCACAGAATTTTTATTTTAAAATGATTATGACATTTTGCTTATATATATATTACTATGTTTTGTTTTACTTCTAATTTAGATACATATCATATGCTGTACATACCTGAATTTATTTTGTCATTATATAACTATTTTGACCTCCTTTGTTCTTCTGTTGAAAATGAAATAAATAAAACTGAATTGAATTAATATGTACTTTTTGTTTTACATCTTATAATGATTCCACATTAGCATGCAAAAGGAAGTCATCTTCCAGGCTAGGTTGAAATAATTATAAAGGTTTTCTTTTCATGCTCCATGATCAGTGAAAATCACCAGTCGAGCTGAAGGGATTCACAAAAGAATAAGCCTACATGAAATCAATTAGAATGTTTAGAATCACCTATTTTATGTCCCATGGAAATTATCAAAGTACCTTTTCAGTTCACTTTATGTTAAATCAATTAAATGAATTTAAATATGCCTACTAATTATATAGTTTCTGAATCCAAATCCTGCAATTAAATGCATTATATATTGTGTTTCGTACGGGACAACTTTTAATAGGACAATAATTTAAAAATGAAGGGCAGTTAATAGATCCTCATTGGATAAATCGATCACCCATGAGTCAAAGAAAGAGAAACTGATTTTATGAAATTGCATCTTCAAAAATAAAATTGTAGGAAAAACTTTTGCATTGTCATGTGTCGTACGGGTCATTGCCAAAAATAGGTTTGGAAAAATCAGGGCTGCCCCTATTATGGATCATGAAAATGTTGTAGATATTATTTGGAACCATCAATGATATATTATTCTATTGACCTGCAATATTTTCAATCTTCTCGTGCTTAGCAAATAATTGTTTCAGGCGGTGTTTGTACTTGACTATTCAATTAGCAAAATTATTGAAAAATTTAAAATTCCATTGTTCCCCCAATTAAAACTATATCTGCCTTCACTTTTGGTTAAAACTCATAATTTTCATAAAATTTAGGTATCATAGTAAAATATTACACTACTTATGACTTATTGAATGCATGTTGAAATTTATGATATTTTTGAAGTTCTAGTGTGGAATCGCCCCCATGCATTTTATTCCTCGGATATCCAGTGAAGTCATCCAGACTACGAAGACATCAGTAGCAGACATCATTTTTTCCAGGTACAAAGTACAGCATGAGCTCATTATTCAGATTCATTCGATGTGAAACCGCAAACTTTAAGGTTGAAAATGATGCTGGTAGTACCCGGTGATCGAATCATCTTCTTTCAAGCCAAACGGTTGTACTTGAATCTAATCATAGGACTCATTTAAACTAGATTAATTTACATCCCTAGCCAGTGCTTGTTCGTGTTTTATTGAAACGGCGGAACGGTGTGACCTCCGTTGTTGATCTTTAGTTGCTTAATTAAGGCGACAAAACTTTACCTAGGAGTCGTCGAGAAAGAAATCTAATCAAGAATGATGTTTGCTACATCGAAACTGATTGCTATAATGGCTTTTATAGCAAGTATGGTGTTCTGTAACATCCTTGCTTCAACTCCGTCTCCCGCAGAGTGTGCACCGAGCTGTAATTGCACAAGAGTTCCTTCCAACGATGTTTGCAAACCACTTCTGAGCTCGTCCAAGAATGATCATGTGAAGTGCATCTGCCCAGAAAACGGACTGATACCTGACGAGTTTCTGGATGTTCTTTGTATTGAGGTGAAATTTGAAGGCCAAGCTGTTCTGGACAGTGGATCTTTCAGCGTGAATAATTTCAGCGCCCTGTACGGTTTGGCAATGTCTGGGGTTCAGTACATCACACCAGGTGGTTTCAGAGCGGTGGCAAGTATTACAGAACTGTTTTTCAGAGACATATCTGTAATCGTTTTTGAAGGGAATGTTTTCATGTACCTAGAGCGACTTGGAGAGATCCTTGCTGGTAATAATAACATAAGTTTTCTGAAAGATGGATGCTTTGAAGGTCTTACCCAGACCCGTAACATCAATTTATCTTATAATTCTATCTCGGGTGTTTCCAGAGATAACTTCCTTGGACTGACAATGTTACAGACGCTCGATCTTTCATGGAACAACATCGTTCGACTCGAACCAAGAACTTTCGAACTGATGCCAAAACTTCAAACACTGAACCTTGCTTCAAACGCCATAGTACGAATTGACCGCGGGACCTTTCTGAATTTGAACCAACAGGGAACACTCAATCTTGATGGGAACCAAATCCACGTACTTCCAGAGCCACAAGTCTCAGAATCAAAGAGTCACCCAGTTATCGTAATCATACGCCACAATCCTCTACAATGCGATTGTCGCATGAACTGGGTAAACTCTTGGATTAAGACCGAGGGTCCACAAATCTCTGGTAGTTGCGAATATCCGGAGACGCTCAAACGGATCACCATATTCAAAGCTTACAAAGAACCGATGCCACAATGCCATGACAATAACACTAAGATACATGTAAGTACAGGAAGTATGGCCATACTGACCTGTCCATTCGTTTACGCCTCCTGGGTTGTTCCTGATATGCCTAATGCTACTCTCCAGGACTCAGGGCAGAGCGACAACCATTATTTCCTGACCAATCGTGATTCACTCGTGGTATGGAACGCCCAAAAGCAACAAGAAGGCGTTTACACATGCACCACAGAAGATGGAGAAGAATCAATGGTCTACGATCTTGTTATTTACTCCAAACCAAATATTTTGTTGATATTTTTAATTATATTCGTCATATCGTGCTTTTTATTATCTTGTTACATTTTGTACCTTCACGGTTGCTTTAATAAATGTCAAATAAAGGGATACAGGGACATCAACGGCCAGAATGATGGGAACATAAGATACGTTAATAACCCAATCGTGCCACCACACCCTTAAAAATGTTGGGTAATCGGTCCACACAACAATTATTGGTCAAACTTTTTCCAATTCTGGTTGGTTTTGAACCGATAATGTGCATGCGCTTTGGGTGAAAACTACACAGTATTGGTTGAAAACTACCCAGAGTTGGATAAATATATCATACCCAATTGTTCTGTGGACATTATGTTGCCCAATATTCTAAGAGTGTATGTGGTTTGTCGCTCCTAGTCGGGGCGAACCAAAAGACTTCAATTATTTTGAATAATTTTTGTTTCAATCTGAATGCCATAGTATATTTGATGTAAAGAGATATCATATTAAAAATTCTTGTGTACTTTTCAAAATAAATGTTTGACCATTGATGAGTGGTCTAGCGCGGCCGCGGGCCGGCAAACGAACATCTCGTATCTCGTGCCCTTCTGGACTGAATAATAGAAACCTTTATGAATATGGAATGGACAGGAAAGTGTTTCTTTTCACATGGTACCAACCATTCTTGCAGTGTTATTATGGTGATGTCCTTATGATATTTCGGAAAACAAAATCCATTTTATCTTAGTTGGTGATTGGAATTGTGTATTAGATACAAAGAAAGGTGTTCAGGTAGTACAAAGTTCATATTATAAAACACCTCAAAAATAATTCAACTTTGTAAACAGAGAAGATTGACAGATATTTGGAGAAAGACCCATTCAGATACGAAACAATTTACGTGGAGAAATTTGTATATATCATCTTTATTCACCAAATAAGTGTGTAACATATATGTGCCACCTCAATAAAAAAAATGTACATAATAAATCACAAATTAAATACTCAAATAGAGAAAGAAGATGGAGTAAATTGAAAAAAAGAAATACATAGAAATTCTCTCAACTGACAATACTTCTTCCCTAGTTAACGTGTTACATACGTTTTCCTGATCTCTTACTAGCTGCTATAAGTTCTTTCAGAACATTCACATTAATTTCTTTACAAGCCGGAGACATCACAGTTCTTACTCTTCACTACTTTCACTAAGAAAATATTTCATCTCGTTTATTCATCTCCTTTCAAAAAGTTGAGAAAGGGTTCCTTTTGCCATGTTTTAAAACCTTTCTCATGAATCCCGAACCAGTTTTCACAATTACGTCATGTAGAGCATTAAGGTTGACAATCAGACAGTAAAGCTACCACCAAATCACAATGAGTTATATCATTAATTCCCCTAATTTTTCTCAGAGCTTTCCTCCAACAGATGCATATGGTTAATACAGCTTTACTTCCTAATTGCCAGAAGCATGCTAGAAACTACAACGATATTGTTTGAATATTAAACACAGCACTGGTGATTTAATATGGCCAAAATCTGATATGATAATATTAAAACTTTTCCAGAATTCAGCAGTAGCTGCTGAAACCAAGCTATTTTTGTCAATAGTTGAGATACCGTGACCTAATGCCCCACTATTGATATTTGACACATTTTATATCATTAATAACAACATAATATTCCCTAGAATTGTTGTTTCCACCAGCTGGTAAGACAAGAAATAGACTTTTAGAAAGTGATATCAAATTCTGTGGCAAATTTCTCACGTATCCTGGTTTGGAAACCTTTCTTTGTTGGCGACATAAGAGTAATATCAGCAGCATATGCTAAGCATCCCGCAAAATAACTACCAATTCTACAACCAATCCCTTCTTGTTCAAGTTTTTACAAGCAGATCATTCACATAAACTGAATACAGAATAGGAGATAATACTCATATTTGTTTTATACTCTGTTAATTTATCATTGAAGATGCATCAAGACTTTTTTTAAACCCTTACAGGGTTTTAAAAAACCCATCTCGTATCGTATTTGCTGTGCGTTTTATCATAGTTAGTCGAATGCTGTGAACAAAATACTTTTCTCTTCAAGTGTGAATGCTAAGAAAAATGAATACGTTTTGTTATGCTATTCAGAAACATGAAGATTCGTTGAGGTAGCACAATTAGAATTGTAAAAAGACGGGGCTAATAATTAAGACGATTAAGGACAAGAACTGGCATCTCCGAGGCAAAAGGCGAAGGCCTGTCCAATGGAAATGGCCCC
Organism: Lytechinus variegatus; assembly: GCF_018143015.1. NCBI lineage: Eukaryota > Metazoa > Echinodermata > Echinoidea > Temnopleuroida > Toxopneustidae > Lytechinus > Lytechinus variegatus. The sequence goes on from NC_054749.1 coordinate 24,901,426, forward strand.
AAATCAAGGCCAATGACTTGTGACCTCGGGGGGGGGGGGTCAAGTTCAAGAGCAAGGACTGACTAGCCAAGAAAATTAAGGTCGATCCCCAAGGTAAGGACTTGTGACCCGGAGAAACGTGTGACCTCTTGGCGCAAGGCCAATATAGCCAAGGACTAAAAGTGCCCAAGGCAAAGGACCCCAAGGTCAATCAAGGACTTGTCACCTCATGGCGGTCAAGGTCAAGACCAATTATTAAGGACTAAGTCAGAGGACTGGACCACTACTATTTTATATGTAGAATTGATGAAAGAAAGGCTATGGCTCATCTGTCATGAATTATTATTTTTAGTAGTGAGTATTGTGTTATGACTCTGAAAACTCTTATGTAATCAGTGGAGTAAATTCTGAAAAGAAAAAAAAAACACTTCAGATCCTGTGAACTTTGATGAATGTGAAGTGTTTCATTGGTATAAGTCGAGACATTTATCAAAGATGTTATAATCTATATGATGGTCGAACTCTTGATTTGTTGGCAATGCTATGGAGTCTAGTTCATGTGGTTCTGTTGGATTGTTTGTGAAGTTCTTTTCCTCCTTGAGATTATAAAAAAAGGTAATGAATTTGATAATTGATCGGTGTATTTTCTTGTTTATTGAATGTATGAAATTCGGAACTTGCACATTATTTGTCTTATGCTGTTGGATAATGCGCAGAATTATGATGAACGATATGAATATTATGGGTGGCCAAAAATTTCGAGGTCAAGAAAATGTAATTTCTTATCATAATGAGAATATATGAAAATGTTTCAACGATATGACTGATTCAGTGTGTCATAAAAGTTTATTTGATGAATAATCCTAAAATTTACTTGGTTGACCCTCTGACAAATTTACACTGAGGTTTTGAATTGTTTAAGAATATACCATATCTCTTTATTATTGGTGCTGCTGCCGTGTAACAATGATGTACATGTACTCATCTCTTTGAGGCAGGTTACAAGATGTGAATATTCGGTTTATCGAGAGATGCGATCTCTAGAACTTAAAGGAGAATGAAACCTTTGGAACAAGATAGCTTATATGAAAACAGAAAAATCAAAGAAACAGATCTACGAAAGTTAGATAAAAATGATAGATAATGAGAAAGTTATGAGCATTTGAATATTGCAATCACTAAAGCTATGGGGATCCTCACATTGGCAATTCGATAAAGATGTGTGATGTCACTTGTGAACAACTCTCCCCATTTATACTTTAGTATATATTTCAGTTAAACTGTCTCTTTTATATCAGTAGATCTTGTGCTCTTTTTATAGGAGGGCATGTAATACAGATATTTACAGAAAAAAAATCATCGATAAAGAGTTTTTATCACCATAACAAAAAGCAAAAGAGACATGGGGGGGTATTTTGTAGTCCATCAAAGGGAAAGTTGTTCACATGTGACATCACACATCCTTGTCGCATTGTCAATGGGAGAATCTCCATAGCATTAGTGATTGCAATATTGAAATGCTCATAACTTTCTCATTATTTGTCCTATTTTTTCTCAAACTTTCTTTGTTCTTATTCTTTGATTTTTCTGTTTCGACATAGGCCTACTTGTTTCAAAGGTTTCATTCCCCTTTGAGCATTTCCATTACCAAATCGACTGCACGGCGATCGCGTAGAGGTGTGTGTGGGAGGAGGGGGGGGGGGCTTGTGGTCATAGCCCAAAAAACTTCCTGTACCTTAAAAAAAGAAACGAGGGTAAAATATATATTTTTCTGGATATTATGTCAAAATCTATCACAAGCTTATCGCTCGCTTGCTCACAGATTTTGAGAAATTTTAGCCTATACGCCATGTACGGCCCCTCAAATAAAAAATGTTAGGCTAATTACGCTACTGCTGCAGGGTAATGTTACTGTCTGTCATGTAATATATGGAGGTGATTTGAATAAGGTATTGGTTGCTGTACACGTGTTGGTGTCGGGGTTGGTGTTCAGTGCCAAAATCGGACTTCTGATTTGAGCTACAAAACAGACGGTGGTTCTCTAATTTTGGTTGCAGTGCCAATAACGCCAACACTGATAACAAAGTAGCCGAAATATTGCTGAAACAAGAAAGTAACAGCTAAAGAGAATGGAGAAGGATGGGTAAAATACAGATTTTTTGTTTTGTAATAGTATTTATAAATCATTCAGTTCAATACAAATCATCGTACAAATACTCATGGTATTAACATAATCATATACAATGGATAAATTCAGTAATAAAAATTAACCAATTATAACCAATATAAATTCACAAAATCATACAATAGTTATGTAGAAAATTTATTACTCAACATTGATTAAACTGAATGAAATTTACAATAAAAACAATGGAAAAGGGTTCGAGTGCACCCCCCCCCCCCCCATCACAGACACACACAGAAGAGACATAAAACAATTAGACAGTACAACAACAAAAAATACAAAAACAAATTAAGAAAAGCAGAAGGAAGGAAAAAAAGAGAGAAAAAAAAAGAAAGTAAGGAAAGAAAGAAGTAACAAGCAAAGTAATAAAAAGAGGACAGTCTACAGTGACAGACAGACCAGCCAACCCCGCACGTGTGGAAACCGGGCAAAACCATCCCTCTCTCATCCTTCTTAATTGTTTTTTAGGTGTTCCCACTTTTTATAATGCTGTGTTAATGTTTTGTCGCTCTATAGCAATTTTCTTTTCTTCTTCTTTACTTTTAAAAAGCTTTACTTGAATCTCTTCAGCAGTTGGTAGTTTATGATTCCCCCTCCCGTGATATATTAAAAATTTGATAAGTAAAATGATATGATTTAACAATTGTCTATTTTCTGTTGTCTCGTCTAATCCAACATGGATATCCTGCCACTGTAAACTTTTAAGAATCGGAAATTTTGATATATTGCTACACAATCTCCATAATATTTTAACCATTTCACATTCATAAAAAAATATGTCTATAAGTTTCTTCATCTTTACCGCAAAAAGAACATTCATTACTCGATGTAAATCGAAACCTATATAAATGGTGGTTAACAAAGACAATATCGTATAATAATTTATATTGAAACTCTCTTAGCTTATTATCTAATGTGCAAAATCTTGGACGATAAATACTTTCTCGATTTCTTTTTCAGACATGTTATATGATGATTCGAGATTGTAAAAACTGACAGGAGTGTCGGCAATTTTGCTTATACAGGATCTATACAGCTGTTTTGAATTACTGGAAAACATTTTTAGAGAAAATAAAATGCAATCTTCAAACCATCAACTAAGGTATTATTTTTTAATTCGTCTTTCCATTCCACAGGAACATGTGCAAATATTTCATTAATTGTTACTATTTCGTCGTCATTTAAACCCATAGATCTAAAGTAAGTATTTGTTCATGTTCATTTATAATATGGTGTAATTTGTATGTGTTTTTTAAGAAAATATTTTCATGAAAATACGCTTTTCCTGCATTTTTAATATACCTGTTATTGAATAAAATTTCTTTTATTACTTATGTCCTTTTTGATGAACACAGTTATATCAAACCAAATACTTAACATTTCCTGGTAGTACTTTGGAATTTTTATATTGATCATGTCAGGTGTAAAATTACAGTAAAATATTAAATTACCACCTAATGGTCTTAGCAGAAATTTGAAATATCTTTTCCATTTCACTTTCTGATCACCGTTTACCAGTCTTTTGACCCACATCACTCTCTGTACCATTACAAAGAGTTTAAAATTAAGCATTTTTATTCTCCCTTGTTTATATCCCAGATACAATGTGTTTCTTTTAATTTTATCTTTTCCTCGCCATAAAAAGTCGAAACAATTTTTTTCAATTTCTTTAAAAGCCCATTCCGGCATAGGAGTTAAAGAACTTACATAAATCAATTTAGAAAATGCATAAGTTTTAAGCAGATGAATCTTTCCAAACAAAGTTAGATCTCTTTGTTTCCACCAATTTAATAACTTTTTAATTTAGCTTAATATTTCTTTATAATTCATTTCTTCAGGAACGTCAGGATTTAATGAAAAGACAATACCTAGAATTTTAACCATATCAACTTGTCTCCCAAAAGGGAAAGGGTGAGTAAGGCTAACAGAGGGTCCTAGAGGCAAAATAAACGTTTTATTTTTGTTCATCCTAAGTCCAGATGTCTTCCTAAATTTTTCAAGAATTAATTCTAATCTATATACTGAATCTAAGTCTTCTACGAATATAGTCATCTCATCAGCATAGAGTATTTGTTTAATTTCCGTTTCACCAAATCGAATACCCTTTACTTGATTATCATTACGAATACAGTGCGTTAAACATTCTATACAAAGTACAAAAAGGTAAGGGGAGAGGGGATCCCCTTGTCTTATCCCCCTCTCGATTGCAAAATAACCGGTCGATTTCCCCCCATTAAAGACACAACTCAGCGAGTTTATGTTTAGTTGGTGTAAAGAACGTTAACCCATTTACTAAAAATCGGCCCAAAACCAAACGATTTAAGCACCCTTTGAAGGAAGGAATGTGAAATTGAGTCGAACGCCTTTTCAAAATCGATTGCAACTAAGTATCCTGGTTTATTAAAATTTGATGTATGAAAAATCATATCGTTTATTATTCTTACAGCATCGCCAATATTCCTATTATTTAAGTAAATTACTTGGTCGCCAGACACAATATTATCCAAAATAGTCTTAATTCTTTTCGAAAGTATTTTGGTTAGGATTTTATAATCTACATTCAGCAAGGAAATTGGTCTATAATTGCTAATAAACATCGGATCTTTACCTTCCTTATGTATAATTGTAATTATTGCTTGTTTTTGTGACGGTGACAATTCTTTATATTTCATAGCATCATTAAAAGCATTTAAGACTAGGTCACCTATTACCTGCCAAAATGTAATATAAAACTCGACATTTAAACCGTCATTTCCTGGTGATTTATTTAGTTGCATTTCTTTTAAAATTTCAATACAATCCCCCTGGTTTATTTTCACTTCGCAATGATTCTTTTGGTTTTCGCTTAATTTTGGTAAGTTACTAGGAAAAAAATGATCACCAGGTTCTACCTCTCCTTTAGAATATAAAGAAGAACAGAATTCTTTGATTTCTTTTAAAATACTAGTTTCGTCCTTAATTACATTTCCATTAACTTTAAGTTCTTTAATAAAACCCTTCCGACCATTATAATCTACCAGTTGTTTAAAATATGCAGTTTCTCGTTCTCCACTTTCAAACCATGGGGCTCGAGATCTGATTTTCATACCGTCATTTAAGTACGCATAAATTGTTTTAAGCTCACTTCTTCTTTTTCTTGCCAAAAGATCAATCAAAGTTTGTGTTCGATGGTGTTTGCTGTAATTGAACCTCCTCTTCCAATTTCATAATTTCCTTTTCTAACTTATCAACCTTCTCTTTTCTTTCTTTAGCTTTTTTCTTAGAATATTTTCTTGTGAAATTTCGAATTTCCATCTTAACATGATCCCACAGTATTCTGTTATCCATAATTTCTTCAGACAACCGAAGTTTTAGACGAGTTATTTCCTCTTTCATTCCTTTAAAGAGAAATGCCAGTAGTTGCAGTAAACACTGATTTCATGAAAAAGTCTGTAAAACAAGGCTTAATTGTAAGTATGTCATCGAGGATCTAGATCTTGTACAGTTACATAAACTGGGCTTTGTGAAATCTTGAAATCTACGCTGAAAAATGTTCAAACTGAAGATCACCAACACAGATAGCCACATGTGGGACAGTGTATTATTGTTGCTGGAATAAAGACCCGACGGAAGTGACCGAATCCGCGCTTATTTTGCTTATTTCTCAGCAATTACACAATTTCTTCCAGAATCCTTTGGCACATATTTTCTATTCATACAAACAGACACTTGGGTGGTCATTTTATTAGATTCTGTAAAAAGTCATTTTGAGATCGTTACCAGAACTGGAATTTATCTTTAACATATTATTCTTCATCGTAACATAGGCTACTGTTGAATTTCCAGTATCCTGTCTTTATAACCGGATGAGTAACGGCAAAATTAACATTTAATTCTATTGCAGAATGATCAGGCGACCAGAGGCGTCGATTATGGGGGGCAGGGGGGGGCGATCGCCCCACCAATGAAAATATTGGGGGGGGGCAAACATATCGTTTTGCCCCCCCAATAATTCCTCATGTGCTAAAAATAAAATAAGATTGTAATGTTACATAGAAATCAGCAAGCGAGATTGAGATACACAACTCGTTCTTCGTCTAAAATCGAGCTCAAAATGTCCACTTTTCAGATTGGAATATCAAAAAATTTCAGCTCGCGCTTCGCGCTCGCATCATTTGTGAAACAAAAACCCATATTTTCCATGATTAAATAGGTGAATATGGTCCCGTTTTCAGTTCTTAACCTCAAAAGAACTCCAAATTCGATTTGCAATAATCTTTTGTTGGATATATATCTTGTTCTTTATTAAAAACGCCCATTAAAGTCAACTTTTTTCATATCGAAATATCAAAATTTTCAGCTCGCGTTTCGCGCTCGCATTAATCTGCTGGTGAGATATATATATATGTGTGTGTGTGTGTATATATATATACATACATATATATATATATATATATATATATATATATATATATATATATATATATATATATATATATGTACACACATATATAGGCATATGTGTGTGTGTGTGTGATTTTGTTTGTTTTGTGTGATCGAGCGCCTTTGGAAAATTGATTCATGATTTTGCCCCCCCCAATCTGAAAAATGGATCGACGCCCCTGCAGGCGACAGAGCCGGTATTATTTCACATTTTGATACTTTTTCAACAAAAATGTCTGATATCACCCAATAATCTAATCTGCTCTGCATGTAAGGATTTTGTTGATGATAAGTGTACTGCATCTTATCGATATTTCTAAATCGCCATATATCTATAGCCTTATGATTATCCAAAAAACTTTCAAAATCAATACTAAGTCTAGATTGTCTTTTATTAAGAGATAGAGAATAAAGAATTTCTTTTAAAATTAGAATAAGAGATAGAGAATAAATCGATATCAAAGAGTGAGAAATGATACCACAAGCTGTTAACAAAGTAAGAAAAGAAAGTTGTTTTTAGGCTGAAGCGGTTTTTGCAAAGATTTTCGCCCCGGGCTGATATTGACAGCGAAACAGCCTGTACAAAGGTACATCGAATCTATTGGATCAATCTTCGAAAAGAATCGATATCTCCACAAATCGATAGCATCATTGAAATTAAACATACAGTTACATCCCATTTTCATATTGTATGACAAAGGATTCGACGTCCCTAGTAATTTAAAAACTAGAACATGTAGAAGAGAGCCGAGTGGGCGCATGAATTAACTAAAGTTTTGAGTTGGATTAGAGCTAACAAATTATCAATCAATTTTCAAAAAACCAAATACATGGTATTCAGTAATACTATAGATTCGTTGCCTCTTGATATATGTATTGAAGATATTCAGCTGGAAAGTGTTTCGTCAATCAAATTCCTGGGTGTCCATGTAGATAACAAACTCTCCTGGAAATGTCACATTGACAATATTTGCAAAACCATCTCTCGTAACATAGGCATCATAAATAGGTTAAAAACATTTATTCCTGTTACCTCTCTACTAACTCTATATTCTTCTCTTATATTACCATATCTCAACTACGGAATCCTGGTTTGGGGCAATACACACAAAAATTTACTAAACAGAATATTACTACTACAAAAAAAAGCTCTTCGTATCATTTCATTTTCACATCCCCGTTCTCACACTGACCCGCTATTCCTCGAATATAATTTGTTTAAAATCCAAGACTTGTATTTATTTCAACTAGGACAGTTTATGTACAACTATAAAAACGACATGATTCCCTCCGTATTCCACGATATGTTTCTTCAAAATAACAGTAATCATACATATCCTACCAGACATGGCGATCACTTTCATCTACCAATGCTAAGAACTATTTTTGCTCAAAGTACTTTCATTTTTACAGCCCCAAAATTTTGGAACTCTCTCCACAATGATATTCAACAGGCCCCCTCCATTAACTCCTTTAAGAGAAAATTAAAAGTATTTTTGTTAGTATCCTACAAACGAAGTTGATTTGTTTGTAGGTCCTGATTGTCTTGTATCCATCTTGTATTTAACACTAAATTTTCCTTTATCACCCGGGTATCAATCCCAAATCTGTGTTTTCATGCTAGCGCTCTCGTTGATCCATGTTCAAATTTTGTTCTCCCCCCCCCCCCCCTCTCTCTCTCCCTCTCCCTCTATCGGTCAGCCTAATTCTTTTTTCTCTCTCTCCTCCATCCTCTAATATGTCACTATATTGTTTTCTTTGTTCGCGTGTCTGTATGTGTGTGTGTCTTTGATAATACATGTCCCATATTTTTGTCACCTTATTTCCATTTTTGCTATCATTTCCTTTCTTACTCTAAAATAGGTTTTTCCTATTTTATTTATCACATTTTACTTTCCCATTTTTATGATATTGTATATTCGTTCAGCCGAATGAATTTCCATATTTACTTAATTTTTATTGCTTTGTCTTGTATTAATTGCTTTATATAAATTATTTATTCAACTAGCTATAGGGGATCCACGCTCTACAAGCAATGCTTTTTTAGTGGATCCCCTCATTTCCATATACGCTCATACAAGCGTTTGTTATATAATTATGCTAAGTTAAAAATTATTTTGTATTCGTACTTTGATTTGTATTTGCATTCGATTTATATTTGTTTGGGAAATGAAATAAATTTCTTGAATCTTGAAAAAAAAAATGCCTTGAGTTTTCAAGGTGCTGCTTTTTCATGTTTTTATATTCGCTTTCTGAGGGTCAAAAAAACATTAAGGAAAACATCAAAACTAAACAATGATGATAAACACGGTGATATTGACGATTACGAAGCTAAGGATTATGTTGACGATGACGGTGATATTGATGATGGCGATGATGGTAATGATGATGACGATGATGATATGGTGATGATGATGACGGCGGTGATGTTGATAATGGTGATGATGATGACAATGATGATGATGGTGGTGGTGGTGATGGTGATGGTGATGATGATGATGATGATGATGATGATGATGGTGATGTTGATGATGGTGATGATGATGACGATGGCGATGATGGTGGTGGTGATGATGATGATGGCGATGATGGTGGTGGTGATGATGATGATGGCGATAATGATGATGATGGCGATGATTATGACAATGGTGATGATGGTGGTGGTGATGATGACGATGGCGATGATGATGACTATGGTAATGATGGTGGTGATGGTGAGGATGATGGTTTTGGGGGTGATGATGATAAAATTGTGATGACGGCGATGCTGACATTGATGATGAGGACGATAATAACAACCGGTAGTTCTGATGCAATATACAGAGATAAAATTCAAAAGAAAACATTGAAATAGCAATAGCGTAATTGCTTAAATTTATAAACTTTCTCAAAACATTTGGATTCAGCGCCAAACCAATTAAAGCGTGTAGTTGCCTAGCGACTATGTATTCAGCTCCGAAATAGAATTCCATATTTTAGCCATATCTTCGCCTCCGACACATTACGATCATCGTTATCACCCCAATTATAGTACATCGAACTGCAAATGATATTCATATGGTTGCGATTTCAATGGTCTATAGAGAGTAGCTGTATGGTTTCATCACTTTCCGAAATGGTTTTCTACCTAAAAGATGGGCATAAGACGACAGTTGCTAAGGAACGTCACTTGTTTTTCTTATATGAATACAATGATGGCACGCCAGCGAGGGGACTGACCAACCCTATGATTTTTTTTAAGTGAAGATAAAATTGGTCAGATTATTATATACGTACGATAATAGTACGTATATAATAATCTATATATCCATGTCTATATAGGCCGAAAATGAAGAAGCTATATTCACCTGCAGTTACAAATCAAATCAACAATACCCCAAGCAGAATCTTCGATCTGGGCTTACGCAAAAATGTTAGTGATTAATCGTAAGCTTGATTTTCACAATTTTATTGTATATTGTAGTCAATGCAATCAATCATTAAAAAATGTTCTACGATGATTTTGTTTTGTGTTACATTGCGCGGGCCTCTGCTGATCTCCCTACATGACAAAGAGCGGTCAAAATGATTTGATATAGGGAGTAGCACAACCGAGTAATAAGTTTTTCCTACAGTTCAACATTTCTTTTCTTCTACTTTCTTTCCCCCTTTACTTCTCCTTTTTCTATTTTCTTTGTTTTTTCTTCTCCCCACTATTTGAAATACGTCATAAATTTGTAGGAATACGTTCCTATCCTAATTCCCTATACAGTGTTTTTATGAAAAACTTTAATATAAAGCTCGTTTAAAATTTCAATCACTGGCATAGGCCTACTAGCTATTTTTAGCCTGGAGTGTCGATTCAAATTCTTATGAATGACCTATCTACATTAATAATCCACCAATCCCCTCATACTCGCTAAAGGGAGACAGAAAGGGAGAGGGCCGGTAGAAAATATTTCATTTATTCTATCCTCTCCCATCATGCCCATGTTGCAAAGGAGCTAATTTGGTCCCTATCATACTCCTCTCAGAGTGAGATGAGGGGACCACTCCTGATGGAGTGAGATTTCGGTCTTCAAGAGTGAATTTTCACATCTTTTGGAGAGAAAGTGTAAAACTGATGCACGTTTTCACTCCAAAAAGGTGAAAACCCATTCTTGAATGACCGAAATCTCACTCCATCACGACTGGTCCCTCATCTCACTTTGAGAGGAGTGAGCTCCTTTGCATTTAGAGAGTAACCCTTTCTGTCTCCGGTCCTTTTCGACAAACGTCTTGCATCATAATTCCATCTCCTCTTCGGTTTATTTCCGATTCGTCTAATGCCAATTCGTCCAATTGCCAACTCATCTACGTTCATTTGGTCTGCCATCAGTTCGTCCACTATCCACATGGTCCTGTTGCCAATTAGTCCACTCACCATATCGTCTAATAACCAGTTGGTCCAATAGCCATTTAGTCCATTTACCACTTGGTCTAATTGTGCAATACGAAATGGATATTGGACCAACTACTGGAAACGGTTATAGACGAAATGGTGATCAGACGAAGTGAGGATTAGACCAAATGGTTGTTATACAAAATGCTAATGGACGAAATGGCAGTAGAATAAATGAAGCAGATCATGTGGTGATTGAACGAGTTGGCAGTAGACGAATTGGTAATTTACCTCATCTAGCTTCAACCTGCATTACCCCCTCTCATCACCGACTCTTTCAACATTGCCTTTTTTCTCTGTATACCCCCCCCCCATTTTTCGCCCACCACCATTTTCAACTCCTAACTCTCTCCCCCATTCTCTCTTCTGACGCTCTACGAATCATTGACAAACAAGTTAATAAAAAAAAATCGAGTGAATTATAAATATTTATGGTGTTATTTTATATAAATTCACATATATATACTTCAACAAATTCACAATAAAGTGTATGTATAACATGTCCGGTAACCATCAAACAAGGGGCAAGCTCATAACGAAGTTACCAGTATATCAAAAGGAAACTCCATCTTCGCATGACGTTAATATCAAATATCAGAGAAAATTTTGAGAATATCAGATAGAAATTATAAACTACCAGTAAATCCTACATGTATATTCTCCTTTTTTTTACGTTTTATTTCAATGCAATGAAAATTACCAGTGGAAGACTAAAGAATTCTGAAATACACAGAGGTAAATAACGTATACGTGTATAGATAAATGACGTTATAAAATACAAGCTTTTTAAACAATATATCATTCGTTCGGTTTTCATGATTATAGCCTTTTTTAACAAGGAAACACTTAGTTTGATGGTAGAATTCCCCCCGGGACTTCCCCCTTTTAAATGTCCGGGTATACATGTACAGTATGTACAGTTTGGTCATGGAGCTATAACGGAACTTGAGCTCCATGATTGTAGTGATGTTGTCTACATTCAACACTCAGCATGAAGGAGTGCATTTTGTGGTGGGTTTACTAACTTTTCAGCACAAGTGTAGGCCTACGTATACATTATAATAAACAATAATATAGGATTATAATAAACAATAATATAGGATTATAATAAACAATAATATAGGATTTGTTATAACGCACGTATCCCCCTTGCTAGGTGCTGAGGGCGCTCCTATTAACCCGGCTAAGCTAGTCTACCGATTCTGGTGCGCACAGCTTTTTGAGGAATTTCTTCCTGCCGGTACCCAATTACGTCATCTGGGTCGAGTGCAGCACAGTGAGGATTAATTTCTTGCTGAAGGAAAACACCATGGCCATAGGATTCGAACCCACGACCCTCTATTTGAAATGCGAGAGTCAGAACCACTAGACCATGACGCGCCCACAGTTTGAGTTTGATGATGGTTCAAAGATCAAAATTAGATTTAAGATTCGGACATCATTCTTCATAATATTTGCACAAGAATGGTGCTTACATGTATGTTTTACGCTTCGTTGTAATTTTTTTAATGCAATTGCCCTTTGGTCCACCGGGTCAAATTGATATAACCTAAACATCAACTCAAATACGGAATTCAAACGAATTAATTGATTTATTGATAGAGAATACATGCGGATTTAATGTTAACTATACACGGTAAACTTGATGACCTATGGACGCACTATCTTCCTCTTTTAAACATCCTTTTATGGCTGAAAGAATATAGATTAAATGGGACTATTAAAATGATGTATAGTACAATACACAGGGTCTATTATTCCAAGGTTTTGATAACTATGTCAATATGCGATAAAAATTGTTACAGTGTTTACAATTTTCTTGCATTCACCATGGATACTCCATGGAGCTATCTGTGTTTAATGGATACTCCATCCATTCACTGTCTACCACAATCTCTGCATGGAAGAGACATGTTCAAAATAATCCGTTGAGATTTAGCCTTTACTACAATGTATAAACGTTCTGTTCAAAGCAGAAAATACAAATTTTAGGTTCTTTTAGATTGGCCTAAATCAATTATACAACGTTCTACTACATGTATGCATGATTGCGGCATATTACGTTGGGGCGCCCACTATGCATATGGACATGCAAAGGCTACACATATCATACTACAGTGAACCACATAATGGTATTAAAGAATCCTGAGCAAATAGTTTGATACATATACACCTCTTTGAGTCTTTAAGACCAAAACAATACAAATTTTAGTATAAATCCGTATAACCAATTTTGCACATAATGTACACCACGTAAAGGTACCGTCGGCAATTTCAGAGCACAGCCTCATATAGAAAAAGAAATCACTACATGCATATCTGGATTAAAGTGAAGAAGTATACAGACATGTATAGGTTGTATTCATTTGTTTTTTAAATGTCTAATCTCATAATCATTTTAATCATATTAAGATGAGTATTGTTCATTGATTTTTTATATGACGCAAGTGTATAGAAGCACCAGGCAGAATATAACAAGGGCAAAGTATAAGGGATTATGACATTGCACCTTGTTGGAATTACGGGAATGCAATAACTTTACTTAACCCTTTGCGCGCTGATGTTGCAATTTTGCACATTCGTATAATTAAATTTCAATGTAATAATTAATTTTCTCCTCTACATGCACATACATATCAGAGAAGCTCATAAATTACAATAGTTATTTGATAACATCTATACGATGATCATGAGTATCAATGGTGCAATGCAGAAATCTTCAATCAAAGAAAACAACATTGATTGAAACAGTCGTCATTATCATCCCCCAAAATTACTTCAGCGTACAAAGAGAAAAGACCAACAAGCTTTAGAGTAAAAAAACACTAGGCACTGTTGATATTGACTACATGAAGCAATATTTAAAAATGCACAAATTTATATTTATTCGATTGTCTGACAATATCATAATCTTTTGAAGGAACAATTAGGCAATCATGCAAATGATGGTCAAGAGGATTTTCTAGAATTTGCAAATGCAATGATAAAGGTCATATTCCATTACGCACTTCGTAACGCTGTTTGACTTGCGTAACATAGCAAGTCGGATATCTCCTTCATAAAAGAAAATACAGTATATATGTGTATACATTAGCTCTTAACAAACATACATTTTAGATTAAACTGATTTTCTTATGCCCTTACTCAGAATCGAAGCCTAGTTCGGGATGTCTTTTGCATCCCGCAAACCGTTTTCCCCCTTTTCGAAACATTTACTGATTGTGTTACGAAGTGAATAAATAAGATAATTTTAGGTGAACACTCTGCAGTATTTCCTATACTTTATATTCGATAAGCAATTCAAGATTTCTGCTACAATGTATCGTCTGTATATTCATACTCACAGAATTTACATGTAAAAACCTGAGAATAGTATGGACGGAATAAAAAAATACTTTCAAAGGCAAGATCGTCTTTACAAATACATGTACAGAAATAACAAATCAGTATTTCACAGGCAAAACAATCACTTCCTGAATATAATACATGTAAATTAATGTTGTTAGAATATACTATGGAAAGCGAAATTATTATTTCAAGTAGTTGAGGGAAGACCATCACCAACAATGCTGAAAAATAATCAAATATATGGAATAGTTTCAGAACAGAATATTGTGATTCCATAATTTGTTTCACAGCCAAATGTAACTTAAATATTATACCTGACGATTGTTTTGATAAGAAAAATTATATTTGCAGTTCAGATGTCATGTCACAAACAAACTTTAAATAAAAAAACATTGATTTAATATATTAATATCAGAATATCAGTTTTAAAGGGTAACATAAGCGCACAATCGACTTATTTCAATATGAAATGATTTAATATGGGTACAACATAATGGTACCAACGGCAATGATGTGACAAGAATAACAAATCGTAATGATCATGATAGTGTTGGTGCTTAACGTAATTGGTTATTTTCTAAAATGATGTTCATCATTTCAGTAGACCTTGTCTTAGAGTGTTACCCGGCCAGGCACTTGTTGTCTGATGACGAGGTGATGTGAATTTGGGGTTGTTGGGGACCACACCCTCAAAAGTTGGTTCCCAAATCTGAAGAGGAATTGCAGCAACGTGTTTCTTCTGTTTAGTCCATTTGTCTTTCGATCTCCTCGGCGAATCTGGTGACGACTGCGAATTATTACCGCCTTTCTTTGTAACCTGATCGTCCTTGCCCTGTCGCCCCCCTCCTCGCCGTTGGATTCCTTCACCATAAGGAGATTGATTCGGTACTTCGGAGTCCTGATTCTCGTTTTCTCGCTGTGATGGCACCACGAGGACATTGGAAGATGGAGATTTCTTCTGGGTAGAGGAGAGAATACCTTTCGTTGGCGACGGCGACGGTGTGTGCGCAGTTCCGACGTCGGGTTCGTAAACACGTTCCCGTAAAAGACTGGTTGTCTTTGAATGTGGTTCGTTGGGAGGGTGTTTTAACGAGGTGGATGGTAAAGGAGGGAATCTTGTTTCTGAACCGTTCGACACCTTACTGGTGGTCAAGGGTTTTGGAACAGATTTACCCCCTCTCCGGGATGTGCTTGAAGGCAGTGATAGAGCTCTCTCAAGTCTACTCTTAGGAAGAGAATCGCAGAGGGAGCCTAAAGTCATTCCTGATAAATCAATCGCTGACGATCCACTTTTGCTTCGTTCACGATTCTTTCCATTCGATTTCGATCTCCATTTTTCGATGTAAAGATCCGTCTTTGATCGATGCAACCAAGTCGGCGTCGAACCCTCACTCATCGTCTCTCTCGGGTCGGTGAGAGGTAATCGTCGAAGAGCACTCTTGCTCCTCGTCAACCCATGGAACGTCCTTTGTCGGATCACCATGTATTTGTCAAGTCTCTCATTGACGGATCGCTTAAAGATGTCCGAATCCGAGCTCGACACCGCATTTGAAGCGTTCGGTTTTATCTGCACTCTTGCAACGTCGACGGAGCAGTGACGGGGTGACCAATCCGAGATCGAGAAGCCGTATGGGTCCCCGGCGTCGTAGACGGTGGATGCTGGCATCACTGTCGGCATGGGTGTGATGATCTGCTGATCGGGACTCGCCCCCAAAGTCCCTTGATTACCGCTACCAACCGGTGGAGGGGCATGGTGGTACATGGTCCTGTAGGACGAGATCGGGGGTGCCGTATTGATCGTTTCGACATCATTGGTGTCGGCTGGAGTACCACTGAAATTACTCCATCTAGTTTCCGCCATCGGTCCTCGCGTCATAATACAAGCTTGAAGTTAGTCTTCCATTTCTGTGCTCCGATTGAATTCGTTAATTTTTAATATTCATTCACCAAAAGAGATGTAAAATACACTAGGATCCTCTGCAGTAATCGCGTTTAACTTGTGACAGAAGGAGAGAAAATCTGACTGAAGATACAAGCCTTCAGTCAGTTTGCTAATAAATCAAAATTGAAGTTTTGGGCTGAGCGCTGTCAAACATCTGAACATACATGATTCAATTCCATAAGATGAGGATCAAAATGAACTCCTTATAGCCTGGCTTTGTAAAAAAACAAATGATTTTGCGAATCCATGGTGCTACTTTTCACTTGATCGTTAAAATCAACTGCTGTATATACATGTTTACTCCTGTGTGTGTAAATACTTTGGTAATTTCAACTCCAAGAGCGGGTAAAAGTCTAAAGTCTGTAAACTTTTAAAAAATAGTCTGCCTCTTCTGTTGAGAATCCAGTCAATCGAATACGAAGGTTGCATTCGTTATTTCAAGTATATTTTCTGATGGTCTCGAATTGCCTCAGGATTACAATGAATGTTATTCAGTAAACAAGCGTGAGATATCAGATGCAATGCCGGCTGTTGGTTGACTTTACTACTTTCAAAAGGAGAAACGCACATACAACGTGTGTGCCCTTCGCACTGTCGATCAGCACTCACAATGAGATAGCGTATCGTAGCCGTAGCAACGCTACGATAGTGGCGAACGGCTGAGAGTTGTTTAGGTCGCTTTTGTTTTCGTTCGTCCCGTGCGGGAATCAGCGTTTCTTTCATGAACTTTGATAGCTTACCCCCTCGCCCTCAGTAACAGGGGGTAAATCTCGTGACCCGTTTTTCGTGATGTCACTGCGAGCTCTTCCAGTATTTGTCAAACATCAGTTCATGTCGGGTATGTGAGGCTTACGATGTTGTCTATCTCCGAAGATGATGTTTCCCCATCAATACCGAACTTTGTTTAGTATGGTTTAGAGCGAGGCCTGATCACCGCAGGAACCTGCCGGGTCAGTTTATCCACATTAGTTTATGAAACCGAGACCAGTCCGATCGAATAAATGGAGAGGTCCCCCTCGTCTTTGATTGGAAGACAATCCCATCCACACGATGACAATGGGGATGCTACCCCTCTCTGCATTCTTTTGTTCCGCTAGGCAGACCCTCTTTTTATGGACTCTCCAAAAGAGTCTTTGAAAGGGATGATTAGCGCCGGAGGGGTTAGTTGAATGCACTCCGGAGGACCACTGAGGTATCGAGTTGTTCCTATTGATCCGTAGCTTTTCACAAACCAGTCCGAGTATCTCCGCTCAAAAAGAACCCAAAAGCCTGCCAAGGGCGCTCGGTTACCTGGGCTGAGATAGGAGGAATGTTTTCATGAACAGGGCCATGAAAAACAACAAGGAGAACAGAGAGAGGGGGGGGGGGGGGGGTGTCTTTAATTGGAAGACAGGGGAGAGTAATAGTTAATAGTTAAGATTAAATGAATAGTTATTTTGACAATTGATGCAGCGATATACAAAATAAAATCCGTGGCAAATTTATTTCGTTAAAGAAAATATGATGACATTTCGGTTATAAGAGGAGTGCATGGGGATGGGGTAGTAGAAAAATGAAATTCCATGTCCCCTACTTTCTAATATTCGGAATGAAGAGAAGTGGGAAAAAACAACAGAGGGGACGAGAAGGCGAGAAATATAAGCATACAAAGACAGGTAGTCAACAAATTAACACATAGATATATATATACAGCGCGTCCCAAAAAAAACTATACACTTTTGAAATGGCCGCCAAATAAAAAATCTAGCACTTTGGGGAAAAAGACTCTCATATATGGAAAGCCAATGAAGTCAACTTTCAAATGACACCAAAAAGTTGGAAAAATATTAATGCTTGAGCGAGCACTGCCCACTGAAACAAAGGGTATGAAAATTAGGGTGGGCTGGAATTAGCCTTCCAATTTATTTCAGTTGTTGAGAGGCAAATCATTTCGAACTTGCAAAGTTAAGGGCGTTGTGATAAATTAATGATCAACCTTGATCAATTTTGATAGCTTAAGCAAATTTTTTAAGCTATTAAATTGAACTTTTATGCATGAGTGAACACAAATTACACTTTTGGAGCAGCATTTCAGCTTTATCATTTGGATCTCTTTTAGGGCAGCATTTCAACTTTATCATGGCGATCTCAGCAATGTGTTCATGGGAGTCGGCCAGTCGGGAGAATAGGGGGTGAGATAGGGCTTAAGTGGGAGAAGTAGGTTGATGGAATAAGGGTCAACAGAACATTCAGCCCCACCCCCTCCCTCTTTCCCACCCTCCTCCTGTTGAGAGACTGATGGCTATTTTTATGTACGCGTGAAGTCACAGAGCAGAATGTTGGTTTAATGATTAATTCTGAATTAGGGCATCAAGTTTTTCCTCTCAATCATTCAATCAACAATTTATCAGTAAATTAACTCATTCAATGTGCATTGTGATCAATAAAACATTCATTTTTTTCCCAATAATTTCATTAATCATCATAATCATTAAATTTTTTTGGTAATCATTCAAACTGACCATCAGCCACCGGTCACTTGGCAGTTAAGTTTTGAAAAGGCTACAATCCAGGAGATGAGAGAGAGAGGGGGGGGGGGCTGGAAAATGGAGGTGAAGAGGGGAGGGTACCTATGACTTTTAATTTGTAAAAGGACAAAAAGAAGAGGAATGCCCTTTTAATCAAGTCTTAGCATACCTCGCCCTCTTGCTTGTAACAGGTACATGTACCATCACATTACTCTGACTCTCATGAACACACTTCTGATGTCCACAAGATGAATATGCTACACTAAAATTGCAATTCCTGTTCACTCATGCAGTACATTTCAATTGAGTAATTAATGAAATTTGCCTATTAAAACCAAAACTTATCTCACTCATGAATAGCAGAACACCCTTAGCTTTGTAAGTTCCAAAGGACTAACCTCTCAAAAAACTGTATGGCTAATTCCTGCCCAGCCTAGCCAAGCTTAGTCTCCCAGGAGGAGAGAAGTGGGGGAGGGGGTAGAGATGGAGGGAGGGGTTGCTAAATGTTCTGTTGACCTTGAGCCCATCAACTTACCTCACCTACCTAAGTCATATTACCCCCTCTTCTCCTGACTGTCATGAACACATTGTTAAGATCCACATGATCCACATGATAAAGCTGCACTAAAAATTGCAATTCATGATCACTCATGCATTAAATTCAATTTAATAACGTATGAAATTTTCGCAAACAACAAACTGATAACATCTGATCTTTAACTCACCAAATAACCTTCAACTTTGCAAGTACCAAACAAAAAATCTGAAAGAAATTGGAAGGCTAATTCCAGCCCACCCTAATTTGCATACCCTCTGTTTCAGTGGGCAGTGCTCGCTCAAGCATGAATAATTTTCCAACTTTTTGGTGTCATTTGAAAGTTGACTTTATTGGCTTTCCATATCTATAAGTCTTTTCCCCCAAAGTGCTACATTTTTTATTTGGCAGCCATTTCAAAAGTGTATAGTTTTTTTTGGGACGCACTGTAGATAGATAGATACATAGATAGGTTATGAGAGGTAGATCATTAAAACATCATTCACAGCAATATATCATATAATTAAGAAAGCGATACAGCCAAGGATCTAATGTGACAGATAAACATATTTACTCAAGAGGTTACAAAATATAATAAGAACTACCTGTGTGTTAAGTGTTTGTCAGTCTTTTATCTATTTATTCCTTTTCTATTCTCTTCAAATCTACGCTTTTATTTGTCAGAAACTCAAATTAAACAAGTTGCCTTTTTATAAGCCGTTCCTACTACGAGCATTTGCGTAATTGCCAAAGGACAGGATAAATTGTCTGTGTGAAAAGAAGAAATAAATCGCTTCTCGCAAATTTGAGCCTGCCAAATGAAAGAAGGAAATCAATTTGATTTTGTTTGTAACAATTGTTGAAAGCAAAAAAGTGTCCTTCAGGAGTTGTATAGTAATACAGATCGATTTTATTAATACTGGAAGTATTTGCTTTAGGTAATCTTTTAGACCAAGATCGTTGTCCAAAAAAAAAATAATAATTGTCGTCTTTTATCAAATGAAATAAATCCCTGAGAATCAAATAAAAGACGGTCAACTTTATATTACAACTTCATGAAATGATAAATAACACGAAACGTCAATATATTTGGATATATTTTGAATATTATGCCAATGTGTTTTTTTCACAGGATCTCATGCTTCTATAAGTATAATGCTGTTATACTTTTTAAACCTTTATATCAGATTTATATCTTGAAAATTACTTTTCCATCGAATATTTCATTGATATTCTTCCGTTGCCTATGTAAGCAATACTATCATTCTGCGTATGCTTCGGTTTCCTAATGCTATCAAGACATGAATATAATTGTTGTAGAGCACCCAGTAGAGAATTAGACCGAATATGCGCGAATTATATTCAATCTTGAATCATAACAGGAGGCGCGATAGCTCAGTCGGTATAGAGCGGGTTTCGGATTCTGGTGACCCAGGTTCGATTTCCACTTGGTGCGCTAGTGCCCTTTGGT
This sequence comes from Lytechinus variegatus, assembly GCF_018143015.1. Lineage (NCBI taxonomy): Eukaryota > Metazoa > Echinodermata > Echinoidea > Temnopleuroida > Toxopneustidae > Lytechinus > Lytechinus variegatus. Next base: position 24,922,235 of record NC_054749.1, read on the forward strand.
AAGGCAGTAATCCTCATTACCAGTCCCTCCGAGAGGAACTTAAGCCGTCGGTCTTCTGGTTGCTTGCTTACAAGCATTCATGCTTCCTTAGCAATCAGGTAAAAAAAAATCGTCACCATTTTATACCAATGACTCTCCTTCATAAATGCGGCCATTGATAGTGAGTGAACCTAACCCTAACCGTCAGAGCTATAGAGCTATGCATTTCAAGCATCAATTTGGCAGCTTTGGGCTTAGGAGGGGTGAAATAAAAGCGACAGATACTGTCAAGCAGACAAGCACAGAGTATGGTAAATGCCATTAAACATGTAAAATAATGATATCCACATGAGTATCATTATGATTCGCTTGAAAGTCATCAAACATCGAAGCTAAAAAAAATGTTCTTTTCAAAAGTCGTGATATTTTGTGACAGGCTTTTTCTGATCTCCAGCGGAATGTGAGTTTTGGTGGTCAGATTGTGAGTAAATGTATCTTCTACTATCCCGATAACCATGAATAAAAAAGTCAATCAAAAGAGCATTCACTTGGACCGAATGACTACAATCCCAATGATATTCGACTATTGTTGATGTACCAATCCGAAAAGACATGCAAAATAATGCTCATTAACTGCATGACTCTTCAAGGAAAGACGATTACTCCCTTTCTATTATATTGTACTCACCGAAAGTTTGCAAACATCGGTCAGGGTTTTTCATTGGTTGCTTGGATGAACCGCTGGAACGTGTGTTATTGTGGTTTATTGGCGTAAATTGGGGAAGGGGTCGGGGGGTAGGGAAGATACACCCATTTCACTTCTGGGAGGGGTGGGTAGCCTGCTCAAACATCCCCAAGACTGTTCAAGAAGTCATGTCGTTATTACCACGAAATGAATGATACCATGGTCAAATCCACATGACTACCGGCCTCTTTAAATGCAATTTCTCAATTTCCCATTCCAAAACGTAGAATCTATCCGTTAGTCGCTCATCAGACATGCCTTTCCGTTTTCAGGTCCAGGTCAATACTCTGTCAATACTCTGAGCATAGCAATATGTCATATACTCGTGACCGTATCATAATATTTTTTGTATATAATGAGACGATTTTTACGGTTTTTTGTTTATTTTTGTAACTCAACCGACTTTAAAATGTCATTACTTGAACATTCGGTTAAAACAGCAAATGCCATGCTTCAAGTACATGGGGTGGAGTATACCCGTTAAAAGTCCTATCCAGTAAATTCCTATCCTAGCACTTTCGACGAGTAGGGAGAAGGTCTTATATCCAAGCTATATCCCACGGTTCAAGGAAAATGAATAATGTCTTAAAGGTCAAGTCCACCCCAGGAAAATGCTGACTTTAATAAATATAGAAAAATCAAATTATATAGCATAATGCTGAAAATTAGATCAAAATCGGATGTAAAATAAGAAAGTTATGCCATTTTAAAGTTTCGCTTATTTTTCACAAAACAGTGATATGCACAACTAGGTGAGTCAGTCGATGATGTCTATCACTCACTATTTCTTCTTTTTTATTGTTTGAATTATACAATATTTTATTTTTATAGATTTGACAATAAGGATCAACTTGACTAAACCATATAGTACATAAAGCAAAGCTAATTCCACATGTTCATGGAGGAATTAATCGTTGTATCACTTGACAATGAAGAGAAAATTAGACTCATTTTTCATATAATAAAATACAAAAGAAATAGTGAGTGGATGACGTCTTAGTCTCCTCATGATACCAGCCAAGATGTGCACGTAACTGTTTTGTGAAATTAAGCGAAACTTTAAAATGTCAATTTTCTTATTTTACATCCGATTTTGATGAAATTTTCAGTGTTATACTTGCTAGATTTTTCTCTTTTTATTCAAATCAACTTTTTGTTGGGGTGGATTTGTCCTTTAATGAATTGGTGAGAAATTTTGATGCTAGGAATCGATATTACCTTTAAAAAAATAATGCAAAAAAAAATCTTCTAAAACATGTAAAATGTTGAATGACCATAGAACTGAAAACATACATATTACGTCAAATGATCCCTTATCATCTCTACAAGTTTTTTTTTATTCATCTGCTCGTGGTACTATAGCCATGATAGACAGGTAATGAAACTGAGAATGAAGTAAACATTATCATCAATGACGTACATACTGTACAATTTGAAACAGCTCTACAGAAAGAATAATATCCACTTCGCAATGTTTGCTACCTTTCCTCTCTAACGTTTGTTTGGCAAATGACCCGACGAGGTACTCTAACTTAAGACCATGAAATGGACAATTGATGATAAAACTAAAGACGTTTTAGCTTGCACCTCCCGATGAAAGGGATGTGTATCACTCCCAAGTGGCGGGGGAATGTTTCTTTTTGTAACGATTTAATCAAACATCAAATATTGTACGTTTGGTGGAAAGAGGTTAATGAGTTTCTTTTGACAAGTTTTGTTTGTCTTTGGTTGTGTTTGGTGACGGTGATTGGGTGTAATGGACACAGACTGGCGTCAAGGTGTACTGGCATTTGGAAAGTGAGTCCGCATTAAACAACATTGGAATCATTTCATTCCTGCAATTATAAGAGAACAATCATTTGTTGAACATAGTTTTCATGAAACCATTGTGTTGCATGTTGCAATAAAACGATTTTGTAATAAGAGACGGATTCTTTGTTCCGAATAACGAATCTCATCAATTGTGAAGGAGAGAGAACCTCGACTGGTTTCATTCGAGTCTTTAAAACATTTGTACCGGTAATCATCCCCCAAAATGATGGGGCAGAATCGAAAACGATTAACAAACAGACCTCGTTACAATCCACGGATAGAATCTCCGGATTTTCTATTGACCAACTCAGTATCGAACTCCTCTTTCGAATCGACTTCGACTTTGTTTAAAGATCAAAGCAGCGGTGGAGAATATCCGACCAAGAAACATCGAGGAAGAAATGAAGCCCTACCGACATCGCGAAAAATTAGGAGTAGGACCAGTGATCCAGCTTCGCGTCAAAAAGACGCAATCGAGACGTACATTCGCCGTTATGTGACGTCGGCACCGGAGAACGCCAAGAGGCCGAATCCCGAAGATGATAACACACCGACTGGAACACGGGTTCGTTTGACCGACAATGTGAGGGTTGTCTTCGATGAGGACCGATATCGCAAATCACTTTCAACATGCACGTCACGCTTGGAATCGTCGATCACCATACGCAATTTTTCGTCGATCCATCATATCGCGGATCATAAACGGAATGTCTGCGACGAAATGTTCCGCAACCGGTTTACTAAGACAGGAACGAGGAAAGACGATCAGAAATTTGACGCAAAGCGGGTATTGAGTGACGAAATTGAATTTTTCAACAGTGATGATAACTACGATGGTAAAATTATGTTGATATCAAAAGCTCTTGGGGACGGATCAAACGAACTGGAGACTGACAATTTTATTCGAACGAGCGAAGATTTGCATGATATGACACATCAAGACAAACGTGTTGGTAAATTGTTGGATGAGATGAAGAAATCGGACTCTGTAATTGCTACAAATGGCAAAAGAAATGCTTCGAAATTTCAGAGAGAATCGTTTAGGATTGAGGGACTGCGTGTTGGGGACTATGGACAATATTACGACGAGTTTGCGAGGGATTTTTCCGACTTCCCTCAACCACAGCCAATTGAAGAAACCACAGATATGAATTGCATCTCAACGATCGATACAGGTTTATCAAACAGTGTGCCAATCAGAAGTGAATCAATTTACATTCAGAATGTTCAACGTAACAAATCTGACGGCTCTCCGAAAAAATTCAAACTAAGGAAGATTTCGTCGTCCAATTCACCGTTCAAACTTGTTGGGACTAATGTAGAATCAAATATGATTACTGAAAGCATTGTACCTGCTTCTGAAATGGAAGGAAATGAGATTGAAAATATATCTGAGCCCTCAATGAGAATTACATTGAAGATTCCATCAGCCGAGGACCCTGATGTTACCAGAAATCGATTTAGTGGTCATCCCGTGGTTCAAGAAGTTAGTGCCATGTCACCTGTCGTCGGTGACAGTAGTCTTACAAAGGTCGACCCATGTTTTACCTGTCCGATGTGCGTCGCCGAGAGAGAGAAGGGAGAAAAACAAAAGAGTATTAAGGACGGGTCCTTCATTTTACCAGATTCATTACAAGACACTGGTTTGCCTGGTGACGAAGTGATGGATCTCAGGTCTTCGGGAATCTTTGAGAGCAAGCCATTTCTCCCACCCTCAATCCCAGAAGGGGTTGAACTGAAGCGTGTAGATGCGTATGACATCACAACTTTGAGCGGAAACTCAAAGCGCAAACCTGATGACGAAGACCGCAAAGAACCAAAAACAGATTACAGACTCTCCCTGAAGGATGTTCGGAAGGAAAAATCGTCACCCACTTTGCCACCATCTGCGAAAACTGATGGAAATTCGTTTCATGTACAAGGTAATGAACTGCAACCGCAGGACAGATTCTCTTTTGTCTCCGAATCCCCGATCGCAGGTTTCCCGATGGCCCTCGGAAAGCAATATCCCATTCCAAAATTTCGCCCGAGTCCCATCTACCCCAGTAAGTGGGTTGTGGAAAATTCAAGTCCGTCGCGCTGTTCGACCTCTCAGCCATCCTGGAACGGAAACATCACAGGCAAGACAGTAGGTGCTTCCGATACTCACCAAGACTCTGTCGAAAATGAAATCATGACTATGAGGATTCCTTTCCTGATTTGGAGAAACAAACAGAAAAAAGAAGGAATTGCGAGCATCAAGGACAACTGCAAGGGCAACACCATAACCCTGAATCATCGACCGGGAAGCAGCCGGGCAACCAAAGTATCTGGAACAGGCAACCCGAAGAAGCTGACTTTGGCAGAGCAAGCACTGCTGACACAGAGAATGGAGAGTGATCGCAAGACCGCGTTCCCTTGCCCTCCGAACAGTCCTGCTCCTGAACAGCTAGTCGAACTCGTCAACGATCACTATGAAGAAAGTGAAGATACTCTATCGCAGTCTCACTTACAAGATTCGAATTTGACAACTGATATTCCAGCTTAGCGAATTTCACATGAATAAAGAATATGTTTATGATGTTGTGTTAAATTGATTTTGTATGAATATAGCATTCATTCATAAAATTTTGTCAATTTATCTTTCAACATATTGGACACTCAGCATTCTGTTATTGTGCCATAAATGCATGCATTATTTGTATTCATTAGTTCTGTGTAATGCTTAAAAGCAAGCAACAAGAGGACCGACGGCTTAAAATGCTCTATGATGGACCTGGAGTCGAACCCGGAACACTGGAATCCAAACCCCCGCTCTAACGTCTGAGCTATCACGGCTCGTACAATGATGTTGGAGGTACATTGTTCCATTGAACACTGAGTTGTGCGTTTAGCTATAAAAAAACTATGAAATCCACATATTTTGATAGCAATGACTGGGAAATGTCACGAACAGATTTAACTTCATAGTGAGTCATATCCATATTTCTTGTATTTGATGTATGGTAGTGGATCGTATTACCGAACACTTTTCATGAATTTGATCATATCAAACACATTATTCCAATAAAATTCACCAAAGTTTCACCATTAATACACAAATACCTACAAAATATAAACATGCAGAAATTTTGCCGAAATTGTTTTTCATTTTTACGACATCAGCTTCCGATCGGACCCCTCTTCGCAAGTGAAATATTTTGGTCACTTGAAAAGGTATCGTATTGCCGAACGTGTGTTTTCTATGGG
>NC_054749.1:24932998-24937998 GCF_018143015.1 Lytechinus variegatus
CAGATCGATTTTATTGTGTGTGGTGACACTTGAACCAATTGACTGGTTTAGTAATGAAGGCCTATTCAAAATGGTGTGCACGTCTTTCTTCATGACCTGAAAACTTTGAGGGGGGCTGCCCGACATAGCAATTGCGATCTCCGTGGATCCGAGGATTGTACTTTCAAGAACCAGAGAATATTGTATTGCAAGGGGAAAAAATTCATGACTAATCTATTGAGACAAAGCATGTTTCTTTTTTTTCTCGTAAGAATTATGTTGAGCAAACGCGTTACTTATGATTTATTAAAAGAAAAGACTCGTATTTATATGCAATTGGAAATTATTAAGCAGATGGAAATATCACAAAATAAACTTAAGCTTACTGTACATACGACACTCCTCCTTCCACGTTTATACCTCAAATTCAATAAATGGGGGGGGGGGCATAGAGGTGAATTCACGGGGGGGGGGGCGGTAACAAAAGTACCGGTAATCGAGTAAAGGAGATATACAGTTGTCAAAGCCAGCTCTGAAATAGTACACGAACTTTAGAAAAGAGGGAAATAAAAGAAGGTCATTCTAATTGACTGTTTAAAGTAGGCCGCCGATGTTCTCTCAACGTTTCAGTTATCGCTATTCTGGTATACTGCCATCAGCGGTAAAATACATTTAGGCAACTCGATGCAAACTTTTCAGTTCGATGCATGAAATGACCCAATGTACAGACAGAAAGAGTCGCGATTGATCAAGATTAATCACAATATTAAATAACTATGCCTACATAACATCAATCACAAAACTTGCGAGTAGTCTTAACCGATTTCAATTCTCGGTAACACGAGGTTATCAGGGAGATCGAAAAATAAATGAAATTTGGTTTGTTAATCTAATTTTGGATATTAAAGTAACGATAAATAATTGTAAAATTCTTCAAGTGAGAATAGGATCTTTAAACCTATTTTAAATCGTTACCCCGGTTTTGTTTGTTTTAGAAGACCTGGAAATCGTCATGCTTCTGTCTTTTTATTTTTAATCAAAATGATTTCACCATTTATGTCTACTCCACGTACTCGTTTTCTTTTCCTTTTTTCCCCTCTCTCTCTCCGCCATTTCGCCACCGTCATCGCCTCTTTCTATCTCTAGACAGCCACTACGATATTCCAAAGAAATTTGTTTGGTTTCTTTGTATTTATTTTTCTTAGATTTCTTTTTTTTAATAAAGAGATACCTTAGGGTAATTTGTTTAAATTATTGTTAGCATTCTTAACCCTAATGTAGACTTGGCTATTTTGACGCCTAAGAAGACGGGGGGGGGGGCTGATTCAGCCCCCCTTAAGATCTCGGGCGTCGATCGCGCGATCGCGACGAAAATTGGCACACGTGTTACCCATGGCACTATCTACAAAACTATAAAAAACATAAAAAAGATAACATTCAATTATTTTAAGCAGTAACAGGAAAAATAATGAAACATTTATGAATTTTGGCTAAAAACACTATTTGCATTGGATTTGTACACAAATTCACGTTTTTGAGTAATTTTTGGTCTGCATGCACTTACGAAATGTTGCGTATTTTCGGAACCGCGTACCTGGGGGTCACAATTTTGGTCTCAAAAGTTGTGCAAGACTTGAAAGTAAAAAGTCAGCGAGCGACGCGGCCCAAAAATTTTGCGCGGTGGATTTATCGCGAAAAATGTCGGGGGGGGGGGGCTGAATTAGCCCCCCCAGTCTTTTTAGGGTTAAGGTGGGATAATTCATTTCTTTGTATAAACATTTCTTTTGCAGTTTTCTCAGTTTTACACGATTTCAACTTTACCCTGATTCTGTTTGTATAACCTTTACCTGAAGTAACTGATTCTCACTGACCACAGGTAAACATTAACATTAACAACAACAAAAACAACAACAGGATCAAGGTCTTACGTTCATCTTCACATTAAGCTTTAGTTTGTGTAACTGATTGAGTGATAGTCGCATTTTTTACTGTTTGACGATTAATTTTTGCAAAAAAATGGTGATGAGAAATTGCATCCACGCATGATGATGAGTTCATTTACACTTTGTGCTCACTTTACTTCAAGATGAGTTTGTTGATGTGAAGTGGGTCATACACGACGACGAGCCTTTAATACGCTGATCTTATTTAACTTAAAGATGAGTTTTTTGCTGATGTGAAGTGCACCGTGCATGATGACACGTTCATTTACACCTGGAGCTTATTTAAGTTTAAGATGATTCTGCTGATGTGTAGTGCGCCGTGAAGGAAGACGAGTCTTCTTAAAACTTCTATATAATTTTGCTGCTGTTTCATTTCGAAGATGCGTTGCTACGTCACCCACAATGCTCTCGTTTTCTGCCAACGAAAAGTAACAAACGGAAAGTAAACAAAATAGTTAATGAGAAAGTGCAATATTCCGTGTTAATTATTTCAATATTGTCAGTTGTGGGTAGGATCATCGAAATTGCAGGATAGGGCGCGTCATAAATATGGAAAGAGAATTAAACCCCCACACTCTCATGTCTTTCGATAGAATGAAAATTTTTGAGAGACATTTTTAATTGACGATAAACTCCAAGGAGAGTTAACAACGATAAGTTTTCTGAAGATTTTAAAACTCTATTTCTAGGGGGCGTTTCATCAATATTTTCGTCCGACAAGTTGTCACATCTGACAACTTTCCTGGATTCTGATTGGTTAAGAAGCACTGTTACTATGTTAACTGTCGGATAAAACGTCTGACAAGTCCTTTCATGAAACGCTCCCCTTATATCAAGAGTTTTTGGAGTAAATCAGTATTTAACTAATAATGCTGAAATAGCAATTTATAATCAATTTGTCGGACGGAGAGTCATTATGTAATTATGAAATTAAGTTCCTTTCAACGTCTTGCCAGTTCAGCGATATTTTTATCATCATGCCAATATAATATACTCCTGTTTTTCAAAATTTGTACTTAAAAACGTACCATTGGATAATGATCACCGCATTTCTTTCTCTTCGTACTAGTAAGACCTCCTTCTCGCCCTTTCCTCACTGTTAGTCATTCATGAACTGTTAGGAGACTATTCATTTGTTGACGTTGGCGGGGCTCTGGATACGTCGATTCAAAAGAGCAGCCACCTACTTTAACAAAATATGAAACAAAAAATAAGAATAATAACAAAATCTTCTCATATTATATATGACGAAAGAAGATTTTATCTCAGAAATTATTATTATATGGATTTACTTTCAGATATTTCGATATGCTCTTTTCGTTCTAACCTCGTACGTGTTTGGTTGCCGTTAATCGATAATGTCTGTTTGATTAGCTACATATTTGTTCAGGATTATATGTATTTTATTCTTTAATTTTGACCAACCTGGTGGGATATGATGTATATATTACTCCTCCAACACTCAAGATATCATGCTAGTAGAACAGTTGAATGATCGGGCTACCAATTGTTGCGGGTGTAAGCGAAGTAGAAACGGAAAGCTCATCGTCGTTACCTAATATCAGTGATAATGAAGATAATAAAAATAATGATTAATCTCATGATGTAGGACAATTTTGACAATATAGATAATAGTCCTTCCATTTCCCCTTTCCCTCTTATTTTCGTTTTCTCATTCCTTGTTTATTCTTTTTTTGTTCCTGTGTTGTTTTTCTTGATTTTTTGTTGTTCTTCCTTTTCCTCTTCCGCTTCTAACTTTACTTTTAAGAAAGTAATAAACAAACCTTGGTGAGGCTGTTTCATGGTTTTCCCCGAAGACGACCAGGACTCTCTCTTCTTCAACGTCCATTTCATTCTTATGCTCGATGTCGAAATCGTCCTTAGTCCCCATGGTGTCGTGGATCTGGATGTCCACCTGGTAGATGCGAGATCAATTTGCTATTGAAGGCCGAGACCTCACAGAGACGGCCAGATTTTTTCTTGAGAGAATTATCGTTGCTCCTATTCCCATCCTAAATTCTTTCGTCCATTCCCTTCCTCTCTCTCAAGAGAGAAGAAAGGGGGAGATCTCTGTTAATGTTCATTTTCATTCCCCATCATAATCATCTGGGTGCTGGGGTGGGCTTGGATGACGTCACCTCCTCATCCCCACCCCTATATATTTCTCCGACCAATCAATTCCCTCATTCTGCTCTTCCTCCTCCTCCGCCACTCTTCCTCCTCATTCTTTCGTCAACATGGTCAATCAAGGCATCCTGGAAGAACTGGAGCCCGGTCTCTTAGTTGTTTTAGAGGTATAGGGCCAGATGTCAAAGGCAAATTCCAGGTCTTTAACATGAAAATTAAGATAAGAGATGGTTACAACAGCAGTGGACAAACTTAATATCATCTTACCATTATTTGAATCGACCTATTTTTAATGATTAACGACAGGCAATATCCACTACATCTGTAAGTAATAATGATAGAAAAATAATAATAACAGTAATAATAATAATAATACTGATAATAATAACAACAATGAAATAATGATAATAATAGTGATGATGATGATGATAATGATAGTGATAATAACAACAATAGTAATAATAATAGTAATAATCATAAAAATATAATCAAAATGATAACAATTACAGTATATAACTACTACTACTACTACTTCTCATGATTCATCTACCTTTTAATACTTTCTTCTTCTTTCCTTTTCTTCTCTTCTTCTTTTTCATCTTAAAAAGAAAAATCTTACACCTCCATTACCCACCTCTACTTATAACATAACTTATATCATCAACAAACCTTGGGGAGAGTGCTTTCTATGTTTCCATGGGGATGTCAGATCCCTTTTCTCTTGGACATCCATTTCACCCGTATGTTCCATGGTCAAATAATCTTTATTCCCCATCAGACGATGCCGTGGTTGAACTGGTCGCCGAACTGGTAGATGCCATAACGGTGATTGGTTGTAGGCCAAGATTCTCGAAGACGGCCTTGGATCATCTCCCTTCGTCCTGATCTCTTTCTCTTCCCTCGCCAATATGAACAAATTTCGAGGATGACGATCTCCCCTTTCTCCTCTCA